>NC_047503.1:32224157-32410100 GCF_902827115.2 Pseudochaenichthys georgianus
GGTTTGGGATTGGGCCAACGTCTCTCTTTCTATCTCTCACACGCTCCTCCTCCTCCTCCTCCTCCTCCTCCTCCTCCTCCTCCTCCTCCTCCAGAGAGAGAGAGAATTTTATTTTGAGTTATGCTTGAGAAACATTCCACTTGAACTTTATTTGAACAAACTTAGTAGTAATTATTGTCCTATATTTTTTTTTCAGATTTCACAGCTTCCTGGGCCTAGCAGCAAGAACCTCCATCTGTCCCTGCCCCCAGGTCAAGATCTACCGTGGCTCAAGGGTCTTTACCACCAAGGACCAGGGGACCATCATCACTACAGTGGCCTCCATCTGCCACAAGATTAAGATACACCTCGGTACAAAGGCCTCCACCACAGCCATCACGATCAACCCAGCCAGCAAAGAAGTCTCGCCTAGCAGACGTACCTCCCACATGGCTACCAGCATCAACCTGGGACAATCACACCTACCTACCTCCCTCCGACACAGCCACCAGCAGCCCATGCACCATCACCTACACAGCTGCCAGACCCCCTGTCCTGGAAGACAGACAAAGACCATGACACTGCTCCGCCTGTCTTTACATTTATAATGAATAGTTGGTTGAAAAAGTTCTGATATTGTAAATATTGAGATTTTACAGTTTCTTATAATAACATAAATTGTTGGTTGAAAAAAAAAGAAAGTTCTAATGCTCAATTTGTATTTGTACACATCACATGAACCTTGGTATGGAATATGAAGTGATGAATCAGTCCTGATGTAACTTTTCTGTGGTGAAAGCAGAGGGATGGAACTATTTTACACATGAATAACATTTCATTTAATCTATATAGGCCTATAGTGTAATTCATATTATTTCACTACTTTTGTAAACCAAATCTCCCCAAAAAATAGATGAGATGAGTAAATGTGTTTTCACCTATGGTTTTCAGGTTTTCCAAAAATCGGATTTCTCATTTTCAGCTAAGTATCTCATAAGACAGTGCTCTAAGGTGAGTGACTTGCATCTCTAGCAAGACCAGAGTGTCCTGAATATTTTGATAAGTAACATATGGGGTGCCATGTTATAAGTACATTTAAAAGGTGATTTAAGGAAAACGTCGTTTTTGACGTGTAAAAAACGCGCGTTTTATACGCGTCGAAAAACGGGCGTTTTTTACGAAAAACGCGCGTTTTAAACGGGCGAATAGTGGCACTTTAGGCTTTCGATAGCTTAAAGCCCTGGTTGCTAACAGTGCTAACTGGGCACATATCTTTAGCGATGTGAAATGTATCTCCAGGTCTCCCTTGAAAAAGAGATCATTGATCTCAATGGGATTTTACCTGGATAAATAAAGGTTTTTAATTTTTTTTTTTAATTGTAAAGACAAAGTACAAATAGTGGAAATAGTTTTACCCTTCTTTTTAATGAGTTGCTGCTCTTGTTCTGACATGTTCGCTCGCGCTGAACACTCACAACACATGTCACTCCCACGTGGCCGAGTGGGCTTTTAGGGAGGGGCGAAAGCACACCCAGCAAAATAATCGTATTTTGTCAATTATGCTGTTTTCATAATCGTCGCAAGCCGTAATCGCAATTAAAATACGATTAATTGCACAGCCCTACGACAAGGTGTGTTATCTCACAAATGCCTGGTTATTAGAATATTTGTTTTGTTTAAATTCATTTTATTGTATTTATTGTGCAGTTGTATTACTTAAGCATGCAGTAAAATATTGGAGACATGTGGCTGATGGAAGACATTTTAAGTCATGTTCACACAAAGTTTAAAATGTACTTGATCACCTCATTTTCAAAATGAAAATGAATAAATTAATTGTATTTTCATCTAAATAGATATGCATATTTGTGTACCTTTTCTGTGGAATGTAGTAATACATAGTGTTTCATGAATGCAAATTCACATCAGTTAGTCTTTAAAGCAGAAGTTTGGCTTTTTTGAATTGCAATAATTTGATTTACTGTGCTGTAGATGGTACTGAAAACATGATTATACTGAAACATATTTCTAAGATTATCATAATGCTTAGTTCCCAGTTAAATAAATACAGTGTCTTGGATTATAACATAAATACTTTTAAAGTACAACTCACTAGTAATAACCAAACACTTGCATTCCAGGTGCTTCTTGTGGTATGAGAACTTGTACTCCAGTTGAATGCACATTCGGCCCTTCATAATAAAATGCACATAGACACTGCCTGTAAATGTAAAAAATGGTATGAAGTTGCATGTAAAAAATATAGTTAGCTTGTGCATTGATGCATCTAGTGTTAAATGCTGCACAATGTAAAAATACTATTCCCCCACTTACACATTTCCCTTGTCCTTTGTTACAGAATGACGCCATCGAGACAAGGAGAGCCTGCGTTATCCATCCATCCATCCATCCACCCATCCATCCATCCATCTTCTCCCGCTTATCCGTGGTCGGGTCGCAGGGGTAGCAGTTCCAGCAGAGAGCCCCAAACTTTCTTTTCCCTGGCGACATCAACCAGCTCTGACTGGGGGATCCCAAGGCGCTCCCAGGCCAACGAAGAGATATAATCCCTCCACCTGGTCCTAGGTCTACCCCTTGGTCTCTTCCCAGCTGGACGTGCCTGGAACACCTCCCTAGGGAGGCGCCCAGGTGGCATCCTAACTAGGTGCCCGAACCACCTCAACTGGCTTCTTTCGACGCGAAGGAGGAGCGGCTCAACTCCGAGTCCCTCCCGGATGACCGAACTTCTCACCTTATCTCTAAGGGAGACACCAGCCACCCGGCGGAGGAAACCCATCTCGGCCGCTTGTATCCGCGATCTCGTTCTTTCGGTCATGAGGTGACCCATCCTTCATGACCATAGGTGAGGGTAGGAACGAAAATGGCCCGGTAGACAGAGAGCTTTGCCTTCTGGCTCAGCTCCCTTTTCGTCACAACGGTGCGGTAAAGCGACTGCAGTACCGCTCCCGCTGCTCCGATTCTCCGGCCCATCTCACGCTCCATTGTTCCCTCACTCGAGAACAAGACCCCGAGATACTTGAACTCCTTCACTTGGGGTAAGGACTCATTCCCTACTTGGAGTGGACAGTCCATCGGTTTCCTGCTGAGAACCATGGCCTCAGATTTGGAGGTGCTGATCCTCATCCCAGCCGCTTCACACTCGGTTGCGAACCGATCCAGTGAGTGCTGAAGGTCGCAGACCGATGAAGCCATCAGAACCACATCATCTGCAAAAAGCAGTGGTGCAATCCTTAGTCCACCGAACTGCAGACCCCCCCCCCCCACGACTACGCCTCGAAATCCGATCCATGTATATTACAAACAAGATTGGTGACAAAGCGCAGCCCTGGCGGAGGCCAACCCTCACCGGAAATGGGTCCGACTTACTGCCGAGGACCCGGACACAGCTCTCGCTTTGGGAGTACAGAGATTGGACGGCCCTGAGTAGAGACCCCCTCACCCCATACTCCCGCAGCACCTCCCACAGTAACTCCCTGGGAACCCGGTCATACGCCTTCTCCAAGTCTACAAAACACATGTAGACCGGATAAGCGTACTCCCAGGCCCCCTCCAGGATCCTTGCGAGAGTAAAAAGCTGATCCGTCGTTCCACGACCAGGACGGAATCCGCATTGTTCCTCCTCAATCTGAGGTTCGACAATCGGCCTGACCCTCCTTTCAAGTACCTTGGAGTAAACTTTCCCGGGGAGGCTGAGTAGTGTGATGCCTCTGTAATTGGCACACACCCCGGTCTGCCACTCCTTCGGTACTGTTTCCGACTTCCACGCAACGTTGATGAGACGTGTCAACCATGACAGTCCCTCAACACCCAGAGCCTTCAGCATTTCTGGGAGGATCTCATCCACCCCCGGGGCTTTGCCACTGTGGAGTTGTTTAACGACCTCAGTGACCTCCCACCGGGAGATTGGTGTTGATCCCCCGTCATACTCCAGCTCTGCCTCTAACATAGAGGGCGGAGTTGTCGGGTTCAGGAGTTCCTCAAAGTGTTCCTTCCAACGCCCCAACACTCCATCAGTTGAGGTCAACAACGTCCCATCCTTACTGTACACAGCTTGGATGGTTCCCTGCTTCCCCCTCCTGAGGTGTCGGACAGTTTTCCAGAACAACTTTGGTGCCGCCCGAAAGTCCTTCTCCATGTCTTCTCCAAACTTCTCCAACACCCGCTGCTTTGCCTCGGCCACGGATGAGGCTGCTGCCCTTCGGGCCTGTCGGTACCTTGCAACTGCCTCGGGAGTCCCCAGGGATAACAAATCCCTGAAGGCCTCCTTCTTCAGTCGGACGGCTTCCCTGACCACCGGTGTCCACCAGGAGGTTCGAGGGTTACCGCCCCTTGAGGCACCTAGGACCTTGAGACCACAGCTCCCCGCCGCGGCTTCGGCAATAGAGGCTTTGAACACCGACCACTCTGGTTCAATGTCCCCAACCTCCACAGGAATGCCCGAAAAGCTCCGCCGGAGGTGTGAGTTGAAGGCCTCCTGAACTTGGGCCTCCTCCAGACGTTCCCAGTTCACCCGAACTACACGTTTGGGCTTACCAGGTCTATCCAGAGGCTTCCCCCGCCACTCGACCCAACTCACCACCAGATGGTGATCAGTTGACAACTCCGCCCCTCTCTTTACCCGAGTGTCCAAAACATACGGCCTCAGGTCCGATGATACGATAACGAAATCGATCATGGACCTTCTGCCTAGGGTGCTCTGGTACCACGTACACTTATGAGCATCCTTATGTTCGAACATGGTGTTTGTTATGGCCAATCCATGACTAGCACAGAAGTCCAGTAACAAACCACCACTCCGGTTCAGATCAGGGGGGCCGTTCCTCCCAATCACGCCCCTCCAAGTGTCTCCATCATTGCCCACATGTGCGTTGAAGTCTCCCAGCAAGACTAAGGAGTCCCCTTCAGGAGCCCCATACAGGACTCTTTCCAGGGTCTCCAAGAAGGCCGAATACTCTGAACTGCTGTTGGGTGCATAAGCACACACAACAGTCAGAGTTTTCCCCCCCATAACCCGCAGGCGTAGGGAGGCGACCCTCTCGTCCACTGGGGTAAACTCCAACAACGAAGCACCTAACCGGGGACTTGTGAGTATCCCCACACCCGCCCGGCGCCTCACACCTTGAGCAACTCCGGAGAAGAATAGAGTCCAACCCCTATCCAGAAGTAAGGTTCCAGAGCCGACGCTGTGCGTAGAGGTGAGCCCAACCAGATCCAACTGGTACCGCTCCACCTCCCGCACAAGCTCCGGCTCCTTCCCCCCCCAGAGAGGTGACGTTCCACGTCCCCAAAGCCAGCTTCTGCCGCCCGGGTCTGGTCCGTCGAGACCCTCCGCTTTCACTGCCACCCTTCTGGTAGCGCACCCGACCCCATCGATGTTTCCCGTAGGTGGTGGGCCCGCGGGACGGAGAAGCGGAGGTGTTGCCCACGTTGCCTTTTCGGGCTGGGCCCGGCCGGGCTCCGTGGCAAGCCTGGCCACCAGACGCTCGTCGACGAGTCCTCCTTCTGGGCCTGGCTCCAGAAGGGGACCCCGGGCTTCCTCCGGGCCGGGTATCCTCACTTCCTGTGTCGTCTTTCATGAGGTCTTTTGAACCAATCTTAGTCTGGCCCCTTGCCTGAGACCAATTTGCCATGGGAGACCCTACCAGGAACACAAGGTTCCAGACAACACAGCCCCCAGGTTCATTAGGACACACAAACCTCTCTACCACGGTAAGGTGCTGGTTCTTCAGAGAGGCCTGCGTTATAAAAGCACTAATTGTGTACCTTAATGAAGACCCCGAAAGCCTGATTAGAGAGTACCTCGTAAGTATTTGTGCCTCTGCTTTCCACCATCCGGAAACAAAAAAAGTGATTTATTTCGTACTTTTTTGAGCTGGTTTTAAACAAACTAATGGCACCACAGGTTTGAAAGAGCAATCGGAAAATAATCCATATGCATGCATAGTAAAATTCCCTTTTTCAAACAAACTATCAACAGCAGTTTGTCGACCGTTGCTTGAAACTGTTGAGTTTCTCAAATGTTGAAGTTTTGCAAAACCATTTTCATATCCATGGTTAACTAAATACCCACAAGCCCCTAGCAGATACCGTCAACAACTAGAAAAGCTACACCCAATGTAGCCTGCAGGAATGCTTATCTGGGAGCTGTATATGTTACTTAGAAAAAGTGTTGCTTTTTTCCCTTGTGTGTGCAAGTCTGGCTGATGGTCTATTTTTTCTGCCTTTTAGGATGTTGAGACTGACCAGTGTGTAGATGAGATGGTCTTGGGAATCTTCGCCATAAAGAAGGAAGGTGCAGAGCCAACAGATTCCCTCGCAGATGTGGGGATTGTAATTGAAGGTGTGGAAGTGCTGAACGATCTTCAAAACATTGCGAACGCACTGGCAATTTTATTTGGACTCACATATGCATTGGACTTGAGCTATCCAAAAAACCTGAGATGCACGTTTGAGGTTCTTCAAAAAATCCTGATGGAAATGGATGTTCGCCACCTGTCAACAAAGTGCTGAAAAACAAACTGTTTGAATGAACTATTTGAACACTACAAGTGGAACGCTTTGAAACGTCACGTTGGAAATCTTGGAGAAGGGGTTTTATCCAAATATTTCGGAGGGAATTTTCTCTATGGAACTGAATGTTACTGAATAGGAATGTTACAAATGATTCATGTCGGACAGTTTGTACGTACAAGTTGCAGTTTGGGCTATGTGGTTAAAACATGGTGCTCTTTTGAAAATTGTTGTTGCTTGCTAAATGTTGTGCAACTTTTTCTATTAAGGTGATGGCAAACTAATTCTGTATATTTACCAAGTCAATAATATACTACCGTATCCAGCTAAGAGCAACATGAGCATGGAAATGTCTGTTCTGACAAGTGTGTTTCTAATATTTACTGATCTTTTAGCTCTGTTTTGGTCTCAATACTGTTGAAGGTTATCTCGCTCCTCGGCTGCTGGATGTTTAGTTTTCCTCTCCAGCTTGTTGCTAATGTTGGGGGCCAGGTGCTTCGTCGCCCGCTTAATGATAAACGTGGAGGGAATTGAGTGTATCAGAGCTGGCTTGCCGAATTTTTTGGGATTTAATGTGAAGAATTAGACGACACCAAACAGAAAATATGCTATAAAACCAAAACAATAATCTAGAAAACTATGGTTTCCGGTTTTCATTATCTCCATAGCAACAGTTGATGACAAGAGACATTTATAAACGTTTTACACATTTTGTAGTTTACTTTTCTATTTTTGTGACGATTTACATGCGATGTTTAGTTGCAGTTTGGGCTATATGTGGTTAAATGATGGTGCTCTTTTGAAATTTTTTGTTGCTAGCTAAATGTTGTGCAACTTCAACCTTTTGTGTTTGTTGATAAGGCATGATACAAAGAAGTCTTTAAGAGTTTCCATGATTTTAAACCTGGTTGCCTATGGTTATATCACGTTTGATGTGAAATAAATGTATTTTTTTCACTGAACAAAAGTCAGTTAATTTGAATTTACTTAACTACACTTCGTGGAATTTGTTGACATAGTCTGGTTTAGTAAGTGAACTTAAAATGACTTCCATTATAGCAATGAATAACAGTTAAGTAACACGGAATGCAGTAGTTTCCAAAATGATTTAAGTTGGAACTACACATTAAAGTTAAGTTGATCTTACTAAATACAGTTGAGTATAGCAGATCTTACTTTTAAGTAAAATGAATATAGGTGAGTTAAGTTGGTATTATATAATATCTTTATGTTGGCATTAATACAAAAATCAAGTATGTCTAAAGAAACTGCACTGTTGATGTAATATTGCTCAGTTAAGTTAGCTGGACACAGAGCTATTAATTAAATCCAGGGTGACCGGGTATTGTTGAAGTTAATTAACACGGTCGTGTTGGCTGAACATAAGTTAGTTATATTCTTCTTACTAGTGTTATTTAATTATAACCTACTCAACTCAGTTTCGTGGAATTTGTTGACATAACTTTATTAAGTAAGTCCAAGAAATTATTTTTTTGAGTGCACAGCAGCAGACGCACATTCATGACGTCCGCTGGCGCATCATGAACACGTCGGATAGTGAAAGTGCATTCGGATTCTCTAAAGTACCGCAGTCTCTTCTCCTAAGTCCTTTTGAATTCTCCTGTCCACTATCCCTTAACCCCGTGACGTTTCACTCAGAGGTCAAGGAATAGACGATAGGGTTAGAACTTAGGAGCTGATTTTTGGACTATTCGACTGCAGCCCAGTTCTTATTATACATCCATGCTTCTTCTTCTTCTTCTTCTTCTTCTTCTTCTTCTTCTTCTTCTTCTTCTTCTTCTTGGGCTGCAGTCGGATAGTTTAAAAATCAGCTCCTAAGTTCTAACCCTATCGTCTATTCCTTGACCTCTGAGTGAAACGTCACGGGGTTAAGGGATAGTGGATAGGAGAATTCAAAAGGACTTAGGAGAAGAGACTGCGGTACTTTAGAGAATCGACTGCACTTTCACTATCCGACGTGTTTATGATGCGCCAGCGGACGTCCTGAATGTGCGTCTGCTGCTGTGGGGAAACTATGGAAACCACAGTTTTCTATACAGCGGACAACAACATGGATGTTCAATAAGAACGAGGGACTACTGTAAACTCATCTGGAGACTCTGCACCGTGCTCTGATGCTTCTTTGCTTTATGAACGTGGACAACAGAGAAACATATTCTTCATGACCAAAGTTGGAATTGAAATAAAAAAGGAAAGTGAAACTTATGCTCGTCACCCTCTCCCTCCGGTCCAAATTAATACAAATGATCCCAATACGTATGATTGTATGAACTAAAGATCTTAAAATCAATACAGATGTATTTATTATAAACGTTAGTCCTTAAAGGAATGGTATGCTCATGACACTCATTTAATTTTTTTTATCATCTGATAAAACAGACCAGTCTCTGCCAGTCTCTCTTTTTTTTTTTTTAATCCGATGACATTATCAGTGATTTTAAACTGATTATATACCGAAATAACATCAACACTGTGGGCGCCGCCATTTCCCGGACGTGACGTAATCCATGCGTTTGGTTTTCGAAGACACGTTGATCTCCATGTTATTTACTGTAGTTTCTCTCTTCAAATATGCCTCACTGTATCGCGAAATATTGCCATAATTTGGATAGGAACAATCCACGGAATGCTCGGTTCCATCTGTTGCCAAAAGGTAAGCATAAGAAGTACATTCGGAGGCAGTGGCTAGCGAAATGTGGCCGGCCCGAACCGAGAGATTTACAGGCTCATGTATGCAGCGAACATTTCACATTTCCGGACGACTACTCTGAGAGTATGATCAAACATAACATGGGATTTAAAGAACAACCATTACTCAATTGAGATGCAGTACCATCGGTCTTTCTGGTGTCATCACCGACCAGGACACCAGTTCGGCCAGTAGAGAAATCGCCCTCTGCAAGTGTGAAGCGACGGAGGAGCAGAAGTAGTGCTCGGAGTAAGAATAAGGTATGTTATAGCGCATTTCCATTGCAGCGGCTAGCCCCGTTTTAACGTCCAGGCCAGGACAGTTTTTGGTGGCCTTTCCATATAGCGTAGTACCGACTAGTGTGTATTTCCCCCCAGTTTTTCCGGCCCCATAAAATCGTGATTCTATGGCCAGGGACAACGAAGCTGAGTATGCTAAACTATAGAGAGGGAATCGCTAGCAACTACATGCATACATATAGTATCTTATATCATCTTCCCATTATACACACATGCATTTTCAAACATTTGGACTACCTATGTTGCAAATGTATTATCTTTTCAATTTATACACGGCATCTATTGCACGTCTGTCCGTCCTGGGAGAGGGATCCCTCCTCTGTTGCTCTCCCTGAGGTTTCTCCCATGTTCCCTTTAAACTGTGGGTTTTCTTCGGAAGTTTTTCCTTGTACGATGTGAGGGTCTAAGGACAGAGGGTGTCGTATTGTCATACTGATATGTATGGCTGAATTCCCCCATCCAATCTCTTCACATTGGTCAAAACGTGTTCCTCTGCTGACGAGTCCGAACTGAAATACCCCACCATGTTTCCGTGTGTTGACAAAGTGAACGCACGGATGACGTCACGACCATCACGTGACTACTGAAAATGGCAAACATGGCGGCGGCCAGACGGAATATACAGGTCTTGATAAAAAAGAGCTATAAAATCATTATTTACCGGGGAATATCGCTGATTTCTTCAGGGTATGGTTTAAACATAACGTTTCACTAAATACTGAAGTTTTGATTAATTATCTAATGAGTGGACCATTCCTTTAACATCTATCACTGTGTATATCACCATTCAAACATCTTTTAAAAGTTGAACAAACCCCACACAGCTCAGTAAAGACTGAAATGTTGACTTTATTTGATAATTTCAGTGAAAACTAACGTTCATATTTCTCTTTTTGATTATAATACTGATGAACGTTCAAAACAAAGCACTTTGGCAACTTACCACCTATGTTTTAAAATGCTTAATAAGCACCGTAACTTTCATGATATCATTTCTCGGTCATAATCGGTTGTTTCCGTGAACGGCCGAGACTCGAGTGACGGCAAATGCTGCGGCTGCAAGGCATTGTGGGGCAGCATTTTCGCTTCTCCTGTCGGTTAGGGAGGTCCAGTGGTTCCTAAGCTAAAGGAGGTTATAAAGGAAGTTTGAAACCTCCTTTCCTATCATTCTCATCATTCTAGAGAATTCGAACGGCACTTATCATGGCTGCCACTGAGGGACTTCCGGGTCATTTCACTCCTTTAGGAAGGTTCCTAAGCTAAATGGACTATTCGACTTCAGCCCTCGCTTTTGGCAGATTGCAAACAACTTAAAAGGTGTATACCGCCACCTACTGTACATGAGTATGAATCATCACATCATTCCAACTCTTTAATTTATGCTCTAATCAAAATAAAAGTTAAATAAGTAAATAAATCAATAAAACCATGAAATAAATAAAACAAATCTATGTGCTTTCCTGACCTAATGTTAAATTATTTTTCCTACCCCAGTTTCACTCAAGAATTTAAACAGTGCCTTTCTGGTAGCTCTTACTCCCTCTCCTTTTGTTCCCAAAACACCAACCACACTCCATTCCCTCTCTGCCTCTAAGACTTTAGCCTTTAATTGTTCTCTTTCCGCTTTATAGATGTCACAATGTAACAATATATGTTCTACATCTTCTTTTACTGCACAGTTCGCACAGTTCGCACACTTGTTACTGTCACTTTTCCCATACAGCGTACTATTCAAAGCTGTGTGATTTATTCTGAGTCTAGCCATCATGATTTCCTCCCTTCTGTTTCTTTCTTTATGAATATTAATTGTAATTGTCTTTTGTACTTTGTGATAGTCATGGGTGGCGCCAGGATTTTTTTGCTGCAGTAGCTTTGCAGTTGCTATATGACAGCACGGCATTGCTAGTTAATTTTCAAAATAAATAAACAAACAATACCAGTGGGCCAAGCACAAACCTGTTCATATTGTAGCGTGCACCGCTATTCAAGATCATAGCATCACTCGAGCCTTCAATGTCGAAAACGTTCTCTTTATTTTCTGGTATTGACGGCCACAGCCACGCCTTACAAGGCAAGGCAAGGCAAGTTTATTTATATAGCACTTTTCAACACAAGGCAATTCAAAGTGCTTTACAAAAAACGAAAGACATTAAGAAAATGGCATTTAAAATCAGTCATTAAAAAGAAAAGCTAATAAAATAAACATAAAAAGAAAAAATACATGGATAAAAGTTAAAGTGCAGTCTAAGATATGAATAGTTCAATTAAAAGCAGCGACAAAAAGAAAGGTCCATGATCGATTTCGTTATCGTATCATCGGACCTGAGGCCGTATGTTTTGGACACTCGGGTAAAGAGAGGGGCGGAGTTGTCAACTGATCACCATCTGGTGGTGAGTTGGGTCGAGTGGCGGGGGAAGCCTCTGGATAGACCTGGTAAGCCCAAACGTGTAGTTCGGGTGAACTGGGAACGTCTGGAGGAGGCCCAAGTTCAGGAGGCCTTCAACTCACACCTCCGGCGGAGCTTTTCGGGCATTCCTGTGGAGGTTGGGGACATTGAACCACAGTGGTCGGTGTTCAAAGCCTCTATTGCCGAAGCCGCGGCGGGGAGCTGAGGTCTCAAGGTCCTAGGTGCCTCAAGGGGCGGTAACCCTCGAACCTCCTGGTGGACACCGGTGGTCAGGGAAGCCGTCCGACTGAAGAAGGAGGCCTTCAGGGATTTGTTATCCCAGGGGACTCCCGAGGCAGTTGCAAGGTACCGACAGGCCCGAAGGGCAGCAGCCTCATCCGTGGCCGAGGCAAAGCAGCGGGTGTGGGAGAAGTTCGGAGAAGACATGGAGAAGGACTTTCGGGCGGCACCAAAGTTGTTCTGGAAAACTGTCCGACACCTCAGGAGGGGGAAACAGGGAACCATCCAAGCTGTGTACAGTAAGGATGGGACGTTGTTGACCTCAACTGATGGAGTGTTAGGGCGTTGGAAGGAACACTTTGAGGAACTCCTGAACCCGACAACTCCGCCCTCTATGTTAGAGGCAGAGCTGGAGTATGACGGGGGATCAACGCCAATCTCCCGGGGGGAGGTCACTGGCGTCAAACAAACTCCACAGTGGCAAAGCCCCGGGGGTGGATGAGATCCGCCCGGAAATGCTGAAGGCTCTGGGTGTTGAGGGACTGTCATGGTTGACACGTCTCATCAACGTTGTGTGGAAGTCGGAAACGGTACCGAAGGAGTGGCAGACCGGGGTGGTGGTCCCCCTTTTCAAAAAGGGGGATCAGAGGGTGTGTGCCAATTACAGAGGCATCACACTACTCAGCCTCCCCGGGAAAGTTTACTCCAAGGTACTCGAAAGGAGGGTCAGGCCGATTGTCGAACCTCAGATTGAGGAGGAACAATGCGGATTCCGTCCTGGTCGTGGAACGACGGATCAGCTTTTTACTCTCGCAAGGATCCTGGAGGGGGCCTGGGAGTACGCTTATCCGGTCTACATGTGTTTTGTAGACTTGGAGAAGGCGTATGACCGGGTTCCCAGGGAGTTACTGTGGGAGGTGCTGCGGGAGTATGGGGTGAGGGGGTCTCTACTCAGGGCCATCCAATCTCTGTACTCCCAAAGCGAGAGCTGTGTCCGGGTCCTCGGCAGTAAGTCGGACCCATTTCCGGTGAGGGTTGGCCTCCGCCAGGGCTGCGCTTTGTCACCAATCCTGTTTGTAATATACATGGATCGGATTTCGAGGCGTAGTCGTGGGGGGGGGGGTCTGCAGTTCGGTGGACTAAGGATTGCACCACTGCTTTTTGCAGATGATGTGGTTCTGATGGCTTCATCGGTCTGCGACCTTCAGCACTCACTGGATCGGTTTCGCAACCGAGTGTGAAGCGGCTGGGATGAGGATCAGCACCTCCAAATCTGAGGCCATGGTTCTCAGCAGGAAACCGATGGACTGTCCACTCCAAGTAGGGAATGAGTCCTTACCCCAAGTGAAGGAGTTCAAGTATCTTGGGGTCTTGTTCTCGAGTGAGGGATCAATGGAGCGTGAGATGGGCCGGAGAATCGGAGCAGCGGGAGCGGTATTGCAGTCGCTTTACCGCACCGTTGTGACGAAAAGGGAGCTGAGCCAGAAGGCAAAGCTCTCTGTCTACCGGGCCATTTTCGTTCCTACCCTCACCTATGGTCATGAAGGATGGGTCATTACCGAAAGAACGAGATCGCGGATACAAGCGGCCGAGATGGGTTTCCTCCGCCGGGTGGCTGGTGTCTCCCTTAGAGATAAGGTGAGAAGTTCGGTCATCAGGGAGGGACTCGGAGTTGAGCCGCTCCTCCTTCGCGTCGAAAGAAGCCAGTTGAGGTGGTTCGGGCACCTAGTTAGGATGCCACCTGGGCGCCTCCCTAGGGAGGTGTTCCAGGCACGTCCAGCTGGGAAGAGACCAAGGGGTAGACCTAGGACCAGGTGGAGGGATTATATCTCTTCGCTGGCCTGGGAGCGCCTTGGGATCCCCCAGTCAGAGCTGGTTGATGTCGCCAGGGAAAAGAAAGTTTGGGGCTCTCTGCTGGAACTGCTACCCTCGCGACCCGACCACGGATAAGCGGGAGAAGATGGACAAAAAGAAAAGTCTTCAGCCTGGATTTAAAAGTAGTAAGAGTTGCAGCAGACCTGCAGGTTTCTGGGAGTTTGTTCCAGATATTTGGAGCATAATAACTGAACGCTGCTTCTCCATGTTTAGTTCTGACTCTGGGGACAGAAAGCTGACCAGTCCCTAAAGACCTGAGAGATCTGGATGGTTCATAATTTAGCAGGAGGTCAGAAATGTATTTTGGGCCTAAACCATTCAGTGCTTTATAAACCAGCAGCAGTATTTTGAAATCTGAACCAATCAATAGTATAACACTCATTATGACTTTTCCCCACACTCGAACACAACTCCTACCGTCTCGTACTCCCGTCCACACACACCAGAAAAAGCACACACACACCTGGAAGGGGCGGTCTCTCCCTAACTCCCACCAACAACATTGCCTAAATAACTTTACAAATGTACTAAAACTGTGCACATCTGATAACTGAAATAACTAGGACACGCTACAATATTATCCTTAATATTTACATTAACAACATTCCTTTGACACTTATAACATTACTTTGCAAGGTAAGCACAACCAAAATAAGTTTCTAAAAGCAACAATATCTTTGTATAATACCATTACACCCTGAGCGTACAAGTACACAATAGCAATCGTTCACTGTTTCAACTCGCATGCTGTGGCATTTAACCTCATCACACACACACACACACACACACACACACACACACACACACACACACACACACACACACACACACACACACACACACACACACACACACACACACACACACACACACACACACACACACACACACACACACACACACACACACACAGCAGTGGTGAGGATCTCAGCCTGCCACTGACGTTCAACCAGAAAACATCAGCCGTTAGCTAGCACACAGAGATCACAGCTCCTCATATCTGTTCAGAAACTGGACAAAAGTTAAACGAGTACAAACCACAGACTGTCTGTGTCATGGCGAATACAGTCGCTGGTTTATTTATGTCTGTAGGCCGTTGTTGTGAGTGTGGACGGAGTAGGCCTATATACAACGTTAGCTTAGCCTGGTCGACCAGGGGCCTATACTACGAAGCTGGTTCAACCTAACCTGGATATGTTTGAGTTAGCCGGTTGGCCTAATCCAAAACATACGCGCTCTCGCTAAACTGTACTACGACGCTGGTTATCAAGTGGATCGATCAAGCCAGCCATTTCCTATCTAGTTAGGTGCGCGTTCACATGAAAGGGGTGGTATTTGGAGCATTCGACCAATCACAAACATGGAGAAGCGCACTGACAGCGCAGCGTCATACTTCCTGAATGAAAAGTGAACTTTAATACTAGTCAAAAATGAAGAAGTTAAACTTTAAACATCCATGACTTAAACACTTTATCCAGGATAAAAGCCACATAGCTGAACCTGCAAGGTGAATACAGCTGGCAAAAGAAAAAGTGTTTGAATGCATACATTAACAGGTTTATGATATCACTGCCCCATCTAAAACACGATCTGACTTTAATTACATTTGTCTTGAGTGTTTCGTCAACTTAATGTGTTGCTTAAAATAATACTTCTGCATACAGTATGTGACACTGTGAGTGTTGCACGGCCAGATACGGCTCAGCTGACTCAGATAAGGAGATATATGATCAGGGTTGGGAGGGTTACTTTGTAAATGTAATCAGTTACTGATTACTGATTACATGGCTCTGAAAGTAATCTGAATACAGTTACAGTTACGTGTCTTAAAAAAGTAACGTAATCAGATTACTTTTAGATTACTTTTGGATTACTTTCTTTTTCCATCACAAATGTATGTTTTGGTGAACAGGAGACACAAAAAATCAAAAGGAAACTGAACGTGTTTTTACTGTTTTAATGGCTTATCAAGAGCACAACTGAAACATCACATCTGAAACGATGTAACAACATAATACACTTGTTGGGGATGCAGCTTGGGATGTGAGGAGTGAGGGACACGGCTTAGAACGGGCGTGTCGCCTTCAGTGTTGGCAGGACATGAATTAAAATGTCGAACTCGGACTTCATTTTAAGGACATTTCGGCCAGGGGTGTAGAGCTATAGTTTAAGCAACGGATTGGCAAAACAGGAGAGTGTGTGCACCAGTCTGCCTTGATCTATGAATTCATGTCTCACAGTATCTGCTGCCCACAGCTGTTTTATAGAAGGAACACCTCCTTCACTTCATGAAATCTCTGCAGCGCCAGGAGGCAGCGGGAGGGTTAACTCAGAAGACGAGAAGACGAGCGATCCGCGCAGTGCCTTTCGCACCGCCTTCACTGTGTATACCTTCAGAAATAATCATTAGTAAGGCTAAAGACTAAAGAGCGACCGCAGGCTGATGTGTTTTAACCACACACACCTATATATACACACACGCGATTTAAACGCAGACTTGTGTTCCTCCATGTTTCGTTGTTATTGTTTCACTGAGCGAGCGGACCCGCGATTTTTTTTCAGACGCTGCGGCGGTAATAGGTTTTGTGGGCTGTGATGATTCGGCTGTAACTACTTGAATATTAAATGTTGAGAGGAAATCTTTCCACCAATAATTCCAATAAGTAATCCAAAATGTATTCACTTCAGGTTTACGAAAGTAACTGTAATCAGATTACTCGTTTTTCAAATGTAACGCGAGCTGAATACAGTTACTTGATTTTTGTATTCTGATTACGTAACGCCGTTACACGTAATCCGTTACAACCCAACCCTGTATATGATACATTATGAAGTGATATGCCGCGGACTGTACTTAATGTACTCTGATCCGGTTACTTATGTTGTGGCCGATATTTAAGTACGCTTTCTTAACGCTAATGTTATAATAGTCAGATTGCTCTGAAGATGGGAGGTGATATTCTATTAATGTTCACGTTCACACAGTCGGTGATTTTTGCCGGCCGTCTTTCCTGCAACGGCAGCTTTCCTGTAATATCCTTTCTCCTAATATGACTTGATCGCTTTAAACTCCGCACACTGAGCTCTGATTGGTCAGCAGGCAGTGCTTTCACTGAGTTGAGCTCTTAGCCTGCAACCTAACCTGGTCCCGACCAGGTTAGCCGCTAAGCATAAGTTACCATGGAGATCTAGCCTGTTAAAAAGAGAACCAGCTTCATAGGACCGGAAAGCCGGAGTTTCCCCTGAATTTAGCCGGCTAAGCAAAAATCCTGCTTCGTAGTATACCCCCCAGATCTTCATTCAGAAAACAAGCTTTTTAAAAGTGATTTTGCCTGCCGTCTGTCTGCAGACTTGTCAAGCATTAATTCATGGTTTTTACTAACCGGTATCAGTATGTTGTTACTTCGGCATCATTTAGAAACGTGTATTACAATTTAATCACGGTAAAATATGTTCATTTTGTTGTAGTTGTAGCCAGGGCCGGCCCTCGGCATAGGCAGTATAGGCGAATGCTAAGGGCGCATCAACCCATAGGGGGCGCCGAAAATTGAAAAAAAAAAAGAAGTTAGAAATAAAAAAAATATATTTTTTTTTTTATTTCATAACAACACAATTTCCCGATTTTGGATCAACAAAGTACATCTTATTATCTTATACTAACAGAACTACGCCTATATTGCGTACAGCACCCATAAACTATGGCACACACCACCCCCCCAAAATCAAGTTGAACTGCCCCAGTCCCAGTAAAAACCAAAGGTTTATGTGAAATTGTTCTTTTTTTGAAATAATGGTTTTAGTGTGCAATTATAGGTTTTAATTTTGTATTTGTATTCATTTAAAATAAATCAAACTCCCAAAAAACGTACACAGCTTCTGTGTGCTTTTATTAACATTGGAATTTACTGTGTAAGCGGCCGCGAGGGGGAGAGCTTTAGAGAGCTCTCTCCTGAAAGACTGAGAGGCTCTGATAACCTCAGCTCAGTGAGGTAAAGGCACACCTTTATATGATCATTATAGTTATAAAAAAATAAGAGAACAGGTGAAAAACAGGTATAAAATACTGACAGTACAAAAAAGTTGTTATTAATGAACAAGAATACAGTTTGAAAGGGGAGTGATTTGTAAAATATCCATAAAGAAAAAGAAAATCTGCTTACAGTTCTGTTTCATATGAGTGTTGAGAGATGTATCCATAGATCTCCTAATGTTGCTCTCAAAGTGCACCAGATTGATGCTTTTAATTCAATATAAAAAAAAAGTCTTCCCGGGGGTGCATGCCCCCGGACCCCCCTAGTGGAGCCCCCCCCCCCACTTAAATCATGTTCAAATGGATAGGAAACTAAATACAGTTGCACACATCTTGTGTCAATATCTTTGTTTTTGTGGTCATGCCACAACCATGCACGTGCGAATCATAGTGAGTGTCTGCATTTGGGGGGGGGGGGCGCCAGCTAAAATCTTGCCTAGGGCGGAAAATTGGTCAGGGCCGGCCCTGGTTGTAGCTCCCGAGCCAGCGCGTCTGGTTTGAATGATGCGAGTAAACCAAGCGGCAAACTGTGGGGAAGAGCCGGGAAGCCAATACGGAAGTGCCACACACTGCAGTTCATATATTGGCCGATAGGCGATGGCTGCAGAAAGGAGCAATTTCCATAGACCCCCATGTTAAAATGCCCAACTTTACAGCAGAAAAAAACATGTTTCTCTCCCTGGCTCCATACATTTTATTATCGATATAGTTAGATTCCACCTTCATGATTATGGATCTGAGAGTGAATTGTTTTCTAACGCGACCCTTTTATTTATATTAGGTCTTAAAGTGCCGCTGTTAGCTTCTTGTCTCTCTGCTAGCTGCTCCGTGAAGCTAGCTACAGGGACTCTGCCTGCTCAGCTCATCCAGGGAACACAACTTGAAGCCGGCCGTGGTTGTTTGTTCTTCATGCTTATATATCGGACTATTGTGACTCGCTCTGCGGTTAAAACAGACGGTGCATGAATGCGGTAAGTACAATTCAAGTGCTTTATTTATGTGTTAATGATTTTAATCAGCTACGTAATGAATGGTAAGGCTTGGGTTAGCATGTAAGCTAGTGGTAGCTACATCGGTGCTAACGATTGTAATCGTACCCTCCAAGTTAAAATCATAGACTGTATATAAAAGTTAAAACGAAATAGACAAGTGTTAAGTGGGATAATACTGTTGAACAAACGGCTTCTGTTTGAGGTTGATAAAATAAGGTTACATCCTTGCAACTTAGAGATATTTTATTATGTAGGTAGGAGGAACTGTATGCATCGCTAAGGTTAATTTAAATTGGCTATGCTCAAGTATGTAGACAAGTTAATGTCGAAGTAGTTATGTGAAATCAACCTCACAATAAGATGTGTGTACATTACAATTATGAATGTCATATTTCAAGATGATTACTTAGATATTACACAACCTGATCTCACCAGAATGCGTGACTCCACCACGACTCCTTAACACCACAATGCGTGGTGGAGTCACGAACTTTGTTACATTTGCGTGTCGGCACCACGCAAACAACCCCAATGTAAAGTGAATGAGGCTCCTTTGTCGTGGTGCACACACGCATTTCTACAACGTGCATTGTGTGTAATGCAACTGTTAATTTTATTAAATTAGTTTGTTTTTAAGGAAGGCCAGAGCTTCAGCTGTGTCAAATAGATTGTTCCCTTTAGTTAACGTTATTTAAAAGATAATGATCATGTCTTGTATTGCGAGCGTCCATTCCCATTGGATAACGGAGAATTTTACACCCGGAAGTAAGTAGCCTATTCTCCTTACTGTCGATTGATTTTACAGTGATATCTGCACTACTCATCGACTAAAAAACACCAAATTGTCCTTGTTAATTACACAACATTGATTGGTTTAAATTGTGTGCAATGCAATGCTTTTGTAAATATTTTTTCGGAGTTTTTGGACGGCAGAAGACACTACACTACCCAGAATCTTCAGCTATCGTTTGGGACTACACCATGAACCCCGTGATCAGTCCTCAAGTTCTTTGATTGGTTGACCTCCAACTGCATTCCATATGAAAAAAAACGTTTCGTAAAAGAGAAAATCCTACTTTATTCAGCAGTGCTTGCTTTACTCTTTGATAGTCATCACATGAATGCATTGTAATAAATGGTTTGGCTGCATTAAATATTACACATCTGTCTTAGTTCTTTATTTATCTACAGAGATCGGGCATCAGAATACACCGGAAACTATTCTTTTACCGTTCTGTTTTAATTTCACAATAAAGTTAGTAGTAATATTTTGTTTTGATATTATTGTTTTTTATTAACTACTAGACGACTGGGTCATGTTAAGACCATCTTTTTTTGGTTGCTATGGGTTTTTTCCATCGCTTTTGTGTTACAAATATCAAAATAATATTCGTCGTAAACTAAACCGGAAACAGCAGTATATTTTATTTTGTTAACACTGTAAACTTGACAGCCTTTTAACCTATGCTTTTAACCCAAACCACCTACTGGTTAAAGCACGTTATTACACGTTTAGAGTAATTGCAATGCAGGAAGATTGTGTTGCTTTTTAATGACTGTTTAAAATGCCTTTTTCTTAATGTCTTTCATTTTTGTAACGCACTTTTGAATGTGTTATATTTTATGAAAACATTCAAATATTAAGAGTACATACAAAATAGTGGGAAAGTAGAAGGTCAATTATATAAATATAGAATAGAAAATATCAAGAAGATACTCAAATGATATCTAGAGTAAAACAGTTGAGTGCCTGATAGGAGGATGTGCTAACTAATAAGGCTTTAATTAAAGAAATGTGCAGAATACGACAGTGTAATGGTGGAAGTATACACACATTGATAGATGTCTTGTAATGCACTGTTGATGAACCTGTGACCCAAGTTGTTCATTCATTGCATAACTACACTGTTGTGTATATGATATGTCAATAAACCTTAGAAAATCTTGAAATCTTGAAAGGGATGTGCAAAATAGCAATTATATACAGTCTTTCATGAACTATTAGAGAATAACGAGTAATGAATATGCTTTAAACTGATCAGCAGATAAATATGTAGTCTTCTCAAGCAACCAACTATCAAATATCTCGCCTGATTGTTGGCACTTGACAATCACCTTCACTGAATTTCATTCAGGTGTAACTAAAGTCTGATTTAAGGGTTGTTTATATATCACATCATTAATCAAAATCTGTAAAGTAACTAAAATAAATGTAGTGGATTAAAAATACCAGGTTAACCTTAAAGAAAGCCCTCAGGATTATAAAAGACCACCATCACCCCAGCCACAAACGGTTCTGTCTGCTGCAGTCTGGCAGGCGGTACCACAGCATTCGGACTAAAACCACCAGACACAGAGACAGCTTCATCCCACAGGCCAGAAGACTATTAAACACCTGAACTTAGAAATAACATTCATCTGGCTGCTACTTAGAAATTATTTATCTAATATATCATATTCCAATCACTTGTATATAGACTCTTATTGCACTATTTCACTATTTTTTCTGTGCATCTGTTTTATTGCGTAGCACTGTTGGAGGAGCCTGTGACCTAAGGGGGGGAGGGGGGTAGGACACGTTCGATTCCTGTTTTGAATAGTGTGCCGTAGATGGGTTTCATTCCATTTCAAAGTCCTTTTGGACGCTCTGTGTAAACGTCGCGCATCCAATCACAGAGGTTGAGGACTGATCACGGGGTTTGTCAAGCTAAGCACATGGTGTAGTCCCAAACGATAGCTGAGGATTCTGGGTAGTGTAGTGTCTTCTGCCGTCCAAAAACTCCGAAAATATATTTGTTTCTCCGAATCGAAGGGGGAAAATACAAAAGCATTGCACACAATTCAAACCAATCAATGTTGTGTAATTAACAAGGACAATTTGGTGTTTTTTAGTCGATGAGTAGTGCAGATATTACTGTAAAATCAATCGACAGTAAGGAGAATAGGCTACTTACTTCCGGGTGTAAAATTCTCTGTTATCCAATGGGAATGGACGCTCGTAATACAATACAGGGGACATGATCATTATCTTTTAAATAACGTTAACTGAAGGGAACAATCTATTTGACACAGCTGAAGCTCTGGCCTTCCTTAAAAACTAACTAATTTAATAAAAATAACAGTTGCATTACACACAATGCACGTTGTAGAAATGCGTGTGTGCACCACGACAAAGGAGCCTCATTCACTTTACATTGGGGTTGTTTGCGTGGTGCCGACACGCAAATGTAACAAAGTTCGTGACTCCACCACGCATTGTGGTGTTAAGGAGTCGTGGTGGAGTCACGCATTCTGGTGAGATCAGGTTGATATTACAATATGGTTGATTGAGCTGGAGTTCATTATCGAGCTTACACGTTAACGTCACAGTCATCTGAAGAACGAACCAAAACCTTGTTGTTTTTATTAATTGCATTACCAAATGGGTATCAAATAAACAGTAAGCATTGGTAACCCAACTTCCAAAGTTACAGTAAAATAAAAAGGACCCTGACTCGGACAATACACAATCCAACATGTGCAACAGAAGAGAATCAGTTATATTGTTTGTACACATGGTACTTTACATATATATCTGTTTGTTTAAGGTGTCCAGGTGATGCAGACAGGCTGGACCAGAGAGTGAGAGACATAACTGGACTCCTCACAGCAGTGAACTCCAGCACAGGTACTAAGACTCTTTTTTCATACTGTACAAAGAATCAAGAAAGATATTGGTTTAAATAAATGAAGTATTGACTTGAATACACTGATATACATTCCAATAAACAATACTAAATACTAGATCACCTACACATCAGTTAAGTTGAGGGGTTTTTCCATGCAAAAAGTTACATTTAGATATTTAGCAATATGACTTTGTCAGCTTTCTAATGTAATGTATTGAAGGCAAAGATTTATCTCTCAATATTGTCTGTAAAAAACGTGGTAAAAGTTATTCTTTCAGTGAGACAACAGAGCAAGCTTCTACAGTTGCACTACGTTTTGATAACAGTTAAATATTATTTTGATAATAACATATATTTCAATGTTGATGAACTTCATACTGTTCATTCATAATCTGATTGTCTTTGTAGCTCATTGTTTAAATAAAATAAAAACATTACAATTACAAAATAATTATATCTACAGCCCCTAAACACACAAACACACCGCTTTCATAAATAACACACTTGTTCTGCAATAATATGTTTTATGTTTCCTGTCATTTTTGTTAGGAAAGGACATGCCTGAAAGACACGACATGTTCTCCTTCTCTGAGGGTCAAGAAGAACATCCAAGAGGATCATTAAAAGCTGATGCTATGAGATGTTAAGACCAGTACAGGACATTCACTATAAACAACTTTTATTGTAAAAACAGTCAGCTGATCGAATCCAGCTATTTCCACATCTACACTCCATCAGCTGATTATTTCTATTTGCCTCACTTTATGAGCTTCACATTACCTGTGCCTTGTACCGCAGAGTTTGCAACGTCACAAATAAATGGGGCCAATCTTCAGTCAGATGTGAATGTGTAATCTAACATGTTCAGTAAGAATAATGGACGAAAGGATACAAATACAAATACAATTTATTGAAATGTGAACCAAAAGTTAATCAAATGTTTTAAATAAAAAGCACATATGGACAGAAGGTGTAAACCTATTAAATGTAGAAGTAAACACATTTAGTCAAATAACCTGATAGGCTAGGCCTGTGCAGTTGGTATCAGCTTTGCCCAGCATGGACTCCTTCATCAGCCCTGGTCCTCCTCGCAGAGGAAAGACCCTCAGTCCTCTCCAAACCAACAGACAGGACGTCCATCACACGGAGGTTTCTCCCTGAAGTCTCTGCTGCCCTCTGGACACCACGCTGTCTCAATCCGTCCACACTGAATATGAGAGGGGGAAATGAAAATAATAAATGCTTTAGACAATAAGAAACATAAAGTTGACTGTTGAGTTGCTCAGTTTTTTTAGATTGTCAATACTATTACTGTATAACTAATATCTCAGGTTAAGAGGCACATTCAAATACAGATTGGTCTTTAAATACATGTTGTCTTTTGAATTGTTTGTCCAAAGTCAAGGATCTAGAACTGGTACTTAGTTTTAATGATACAGTCTGGTTATTATGCTGTTTGGAGGAGGCCTCACAGGTAAGAGCACTAACTAGCTACCATCACATGTACCTTAGCTTGACTTAAATGTATTAAACGTATGGTTAAGTGATATCAAAATATAAATAACTAATGTCATGCAAACATATTAATATTTGCTTGATTCCAGAGTTGAATTTAGCACAATTGCATACAAACGTTAAGGGGTTTTAATATTCTGAAGTATTATGCTAAAAACTCAATAACTTAGATTATTATTTATAGTTTTGCTGAATAGTTTTATGGCCGCTTACCTTAGAAACGTAAAATGCGACGGCAGTGTGCAGATGGGGAGCATGTTAGCTTAGCTTGGTAGCTTCAGCTAGCTCTGGAACTTCCAGCTGGGTGGCAGCAGGTCCCGCCTCTTTGCCCTTATTTGGAGAAGGCGGGAGTTGAACTCTGACGTCACTGTTGAGCCGTTAGTGGCCGACTCCGCCTACTAAGGGCTTCACGGCAACTCTGCAGAATCCTATGGGTGACGTCACGGACCCTACGTCCATTTATATATACAGTCTATGGAGTAAACAGAGCTGGCAGTGGCAGCCGTGGTGAAACCATGGGTGAAACTCGAGCATTTAGAGCGATGGGAGCGAACAACGACTCCTGATAGATCTCGCGAGAATGTGTATAAATATAGATACATTTTCATAACAAAACAATGGGGTTGCTAAGCCGTTGCTAGGTCAATTGTTGGAGTTGCTATAGCAACTCCAAGCTACCCCCTGGCGCCGCCCCTGGTGATAGTCCTTGCCTTTCTGGTCTTCCTCCCACCTCTTCTGCCAGATCTCCATCCCTTTTTTCTTAATGACTGCTTCTCCTTCTCCTTTACCAAGTTGAACTGGTAATGTTATTTGCTTTTGTAGTGCACTTTTTGCTAAGTTATCAGCACACTCGTTCCCTTTCACCCCCCCATGTGCAGGCACCCAGCAGAACTGTAGATCTATGCCGCTTCTGTGCAGTCTTAACAGGCTATGATTCAGTTCTATGAGAATGTCTTCTCTAGTAGTTGTTGTTGATTGTATGCTTTGTAATATGGTCAATGAATCTGTACATATAACCACCCTAACTGGTCTGACCTCTTCAACCCACTGCAATCCTATTATTACAGCAAGCATTTCTGCTGTATACACTGATAATTGATCAGATGCTCTTTTTAAAATAGATATTTTAAAGTCTGGGATGTATATGCCAACTCCAACACACCTTTCCTTGTTCTTAGAACCATCTGTACATTTGTAGGAAATTGTAGTACTTTTCGTTCAGATACATACTTGTTTTAATTCACACTTCATTTATTTGCCACTCTTTTTTCCTTTCTAGAATATTCATATCTATTTTATCTTCTGGGAACAACCATGGGGGAACACTGCTAAATGGGATTGCTTTGGCAAACATGATATTCTCCACTCCATATGCCCTTGTTCTTTCCTTACTTGTCCAGCCAAACCCACGTCCCTGGAATTTTGTATATTCCCAGCAATCCTGTAATATTCTGTTTGTGACATGTTCCTCTCCACTTCCTTGTACCTGACCCAGTATGACAAAGCAAGTTTCTCTCTTCTGATCTCCAGCGGTGTCTCTCCTGCTTCTATCAGAACTGCATTGATAGGGGATGACTTTATCGCTCCAATACACAGCCGCAATGCTTTATATTGTATTCTATCTATTTTTAAAAGTGATGTTGTTGCTGCTGCTCCATACACTATACAACCATAGTCTATTGTGGACCTCATAATTGATCTGTAAATGTCTATTAATGCTTATTTATCTGCGCCCCGGTTGCATCCAGCTACAGCTCGCAATAAATGTAATACTTTTTTGCATTTTGTTTCCACTTGATTAATATGCATTTTCCATGTGTATTTGCTATCAAACCACAGTCCTAGGTATTTGAACTCATTCACCTTTGTCATTGGACGATCATATAGTGTTAGCTGTTGGCCATCAATCTTGCGTTTGTTTGTAAATACCATGTAGCATGACTTGCTTTCTGACATTTTGAATCCCCAGTTATATGACCACCTCTCCACTTTTTTAATCGCTCTAGCTATATTCTCCATTACGTATGGGGCATTTCTTCCTCTCATCCAAATAGCCCCATCATCTGCGTACAGAGCCGATTGTATGCATGTGTCTAAGCATGTAAATATATCATTAATCATGACGTCAAATAATATTGGACTGACTGCACTCCCTTGGGGGATACCATTTTCTATTTCAAAATAATTGGAAATATCTGCTCCAACCTTTACTCTAAATGTCCTGTCTGTTAAAAAGGCCCTTACCCAATTGTACATTCTCCCTCCAATACCCATTCTGCTCAATTTGATCAGTAACCCATCCCTCCACATAGAGTCATACGCCTTTTCAATGTCAAAGTACACTATTGCCATTATCTCTTTCATTTTCAATGTTTCTTCCACATCGTTACTCACTCTTACTAAAGCATCTATTGTGGACCGCCCTTTATGAAATCCGCTCTGAAAACTACTCACAGAACATTCTGTGTGCGCGGTCATCAATGCGCATGCGCAAATGAAGCTTGATCTAATACAACATTGAACAAATGAATGGTTTAAGTTTCAATGTCCTTCTGTCAGTTTATATTCTATCAATATAAAACAATAGGTTCAACCATAAATATAAATCAGTAATAGTTTAAATAATCAAACTAATAATTTACAATTATTTGAGTGAGAATAAACACATCAAATGAACAACCACTATGTTTTACTTTTATCAGTGTATAAAGTGCACGAGCGGGGCAGAAAATAATAGTTTTAACATGCCAAAAAGCTGCTGTGTCGTTTATTGCACCTCAAACATTAAAACAAATCCAGAGTTACGTGTTTCTGTACTTCCTCTAAGAAGAAAGGGCAGTAAAAGAAGATCTCTGTGACACCAGATGTGGTGTTGTTAATGTGATATGATATCTGAAAAAAATTCAGTTTAGGATGGCCGAAGACGTTTGGGACTACAGTCCCGTTGACAAACCCTGTGATTAATCTTCAAGCTCTGGGATTGGATTGTTTTCTGATTTCATATCGCATAAACACCATATGCCGACGTGCATTGCGGCGTGATTCAAAACCTCTGAAAAAAGAAATGGGAACTACTATGGGAAAAACACAAAAGCATACACAATTTAAACCAATTAATGTTTTCTTATCAAGCTCCACATTTGTGGAATCAGCTTCCAGTTTGTGTTCGGGCGGCAGACACCCTATCCGTTTTTAAGAGTGCGCTTAAGACCTTCCTTTTTGATAAAGCTTATAATTAGGGCTGATTAGATTCAGCCCCTAGTTTTGCTGATATACAGTAGGCTTAGTTTGTCGGGGGACATCTTACTTCTTCCTTCTCTCTGTCTATACCTGTGTACTCTCATGTTCCGATTAACCCAGCTTCCCCACATTTCTTTCTTTTTGGTGTCTATATACGCTGGGATCCGGAGTCATGGATGATCCTGCGGTCCTGTGTCCTGGATCGCGAGCGCTGGATCTTGAGTCGTGGCTGTGGTCCTGGATCATCGGTCCTGGATGGATATCCTCGTGGATTCATCTTCCTATTATACACACATGCATTTCCAAACATTTGGACTACCTATGTTGCAAATGTATTATCTTTTCAATTTACACACGGCATCTATTGCACGTCTGTCCGTCCTAGGAGAGGGATCCCTCCTCTGTTGCTCTCCCTGAGGTTTCTCCCATTTTTCCCTTTAAACTGGGTTTTCTTCGGAAGTTTTTCCTTGTACGATGTGAGGGTCTAAGGACAGAGGGTGTCGTATTGTCATACTGATATTCTGTACACACTGTGAAGACCACTGAGACAAATGTAACATTTGTGATATTGGGCTATATAAATCAACATTGATTGATGTTGTATAATTAACAAGGATAAACTTATGTTTTTTAGTGGATATTTATTTTTTAGTGGACTGCAGATATCACTGTTAAATCATTTGATCATTGGTTTTATTATGAAAACGTTGAGACCGGAAATACTGTTTTCAACCCGTAACTTTACATGGAAGCTACCGCATATACATATTCTCCTGTCTCCTCTCTCAAATCATCTTTGTAATATCTATCAAACTATAGATCCTACATATCAACTGGACGTGGATTCTAAAAGTACAATATACACTTCTCGCTAGAAATCTAATCAAAAAGCATTTTAATGGCCAAACTATCCTACAATTTAGGATTTTACAGAGAGGGTTATTTGTGAATAAATGACCATCTGTAACGTTTGCATTCAACGGGAGCACCAGAGGGCGAAACATTTAAAACGGGATTATAGGTCGTTGTTACGGCTGCTGCCTTCCTGGTCGTCTTAACTGTGTTAATCTGTGTGATATGTAAATGAGCTGTGCGGTTGCCCTGACGTCATTGGCTGCCATCTCCTGGTCCACCCCCTGAAGATTGTGATTGGAGCATGCCGGCCCGATGCACTCCAATCGCAGCGCACAGACGGCGCACACCTGCTGGAGATGACTACAAAGCCTGGGGACAATCATCACTCTGGAGGCTCTGACATGTGGACAGACGCCTCTCGCTACTTGCTCTTAGAGAATTCTGTTAACTGTGATAACACTTGTGTGATTAGTAGTGTCTAGAGTAGCTTAGTTCTCACAGTATAGAGGGAAGTGCAATTTTGTATGGATGCTTTCCTATTTATTTAAAAAAGAATTCAGAGTTTATGAATATGGTCAACTGTAAGTGATATTTAAAAAAAAAAATCAAACTAATAAGTACAGAGATAACCAGTTCTGGTACAAATAAATAAGGGTAGAGTATAGTCATTCAGATAATAAAAACATGAAATGTCTTTGCATTATGTGTCACTGATAAACAACAATAATGATGATTTTCTTTGGAATTTAAAAGAAATGCGGGAATAAATGTCCAAAGTACACAAGAATCAATACATCAAAGCTGCAGCAGAGGTTGTAACAGCAAGCGAGTTGTGAACATTAAAGACTGTATATAATGACTATTTTGCACATCCCTTTCAAGATTTCAAGATTTTCTAAGGTGTGTTGACATATCATATACACAACTACGGTGTAGTTATGCAATGAATGAAACATTTGGGTCAACAGTGCATTACAAGACATCTATCGATATGTGTGTATACCTCCACCATTAAACTGTCATATTCTGCACATTTCTTATACTATCTATACATCTTATAAGAGTATAATACATATGTTTAATATCAGTTAAAATAAGTGCTTCAACATAGTTAACATTGCTGGAGGTATACACACATATTGATAGATGTCTTGTAATACACTGTTAAGGAACCTGCGACCCAAGTTTTTCATTCAATGCATAACTACACCGTAGTTGTGAATATGATATGTCAATAAACCTTAGAAAATCTTGAAAGGGATGTGCAAAATAGTCATAATATACAGTCTTTAATTAACTATTAGTAGAGAATAACAAGTAATATGTCACGGTCCAAACTGTGTTCCTGTTTGTTCCCGTGTGTGTGTGTGTGTGTGTGTGTGTGTGTGTGTGTGTGTGTGTGTGTGTGTGTGTGTGTGTGTGTGTGTGTGTGTGTGTGTGTGTGTGTGTGTGTGTGTGTGTGTGTGTGTGTGTGTGTGTGTGTGTGTGTGTGTGCGTGCGTGCGTGCGTGCGTGCGTGCGTGCGTGCGTGCGTGCGTGCGTGCGTGCGTGCGTGCGTGCGTGCGTGGTTGGTGTGGTTTCCCTTGCAGGCAGCAGCCTGATTGCTCTCACCTGGCCGTCCGACTCAGCTGTCCCTCATCATCTAATCAGGACACAGCTTATCTACTCCAGTCTCCCAGCAACTCACCGCCAGATTGTTTTCTACACCAGTGGTATTACATCCTCCTGGCTGCCCATTCAGTTATCCTGTCTGCGTGTAATTCCGTACTTTTTGTAACTAGTTTCTCCTTGTGTTTCCAGTGCAATCCCTCGGCTAGTGATGGTGAGATGAAGCCTTATGAAGCTTTGAAGCTTTCCAGCCAATTGGTTCGCAAAAGGGTTCATCTCATGAGGCTTCATCATGGGCTTCATCTGAACATGATATTTGGTCAAAGTGTGTAAAACAAGCAGATTGGACATCTCAACAGTGTGCTCTCTCTCATACCGAGTTCCCAATGAGTAAAGCCTTAGAATAACTCACGAACATTAAATCATATTTTCATGTTAACAATATTGTATTTATTCCAGTTTAATGATTGTGATTGAAAAGGCTAAGGACGCTGGTAAACATTGCAAAGAGGGATTTGTATTCCTTAATAATATTCGTAAACTTAACCATGTTGTAGCCTGAGAAATGCTAAACCATATCAAAGAATACATTTATTAACTACATTATCTCATTTAGCTGTAGCTTTTATAAATATATAAAAAAGACGTATTGACTAGTCGTTGAACCAGGGACCCTGCGGTCGTGAGTCAACTGCTTTCCAGCTGAGCCACAGCACACACACTGAATTCATCTGAAAACATTGCATGCTATTTATTCCTGTATTTATTCATTTATTTGTTCATTGATGTTTTTATTCCTACTTTTATTTATGCTTTTATTTATTTATACTTAAAACATGTTCCAACCTCTATATAAGTGAGGGTCTGAGCTCTCTTAATTCCATCGTGTCACCGGGCCCGGGTACAGGAGGGGTAATATGGTTCTTATTGTACATCATGGGTAATATGAGCGTTGTGGTTCAACCGATAGCAGTCTGCTTCCAGCAAATCGGTTCACTAAAAGGTTCATCTGAGGCTTCATCATGGGCTTCATGTGCACACAAGACCCCCTGTTGGTGAACAGGTGTAAAACAGCCAAATATTATTTGTAATCTTTGACATACTAAAAATACTGGAAATTATGATACAAAATTGTAAAAGATGTAAAATGTATTTGTAATCCTGTATTAACAGAATGTTGCACCAGTAAGTGTTTTAAGATGACTGTATATAATAATAATAAAAACAATGTATCAATACAGTATCTTGTTGTTATATCTATACATAAATAAATGTAAATGTCTGCTGCCTTCTATAAAGACAAAAGAAGCAATATATGTTCGAAAACTGGAAAAGAAGAAGGGTTTAACTTTCCAGAGGGCAGTGAATATGTTTGTGTGACTTTGCAAAGAGCAGTGAATGTGCTTGTGTGACTTTGCAGAGGGCAGTGAAAATGCTTGTGATTTATGGAACAATTTTATTGGTTTTTGTTTAAAAACAATGTTTTTTCCACAGTTTTCGGGCTTAGACGATTTATTTTCTTTGACACAACTTATCCTGCCTTTGAAAATACCCTTTCACACGGGACTGAGGAAGCAGGTGGGCACAAAAAAGTGACTGCAAGTTTATGCAGGTTTGGATAAACATGTTTCTGTGTCTGCCAGTAGTTCAGAGGGTCCTCCAAGCGTCCGATATTTGGTTCAAACAGTTGCGTCAGCTGTGCATTCTTGGTCTTCCTGGACATCTTCACAGTCTGATCCAATTTATGCCAGAGTTTGTTTCCTGAAAAGTATACACAGAGAGTGTCAGTGGATGTAGTAATTACTTCAAATTGCTTTGAAATTAATTAAATCAAGCTGTGTTAAGAATGAGTATCTTGTAACTTTCTTTTATTTCCATGATAAAGTGAAGTTAACATGGTTAAATTATAAAATATATTATTCCAAAATATTAAATGACAAACCTTTAGCAGGTCCACCTCCATGTCCCTCCTTGTTCTCATGTATGGTACGATAATGCCTTAGCATGGAAGAAGTATTGTTATTGTATCCCAGTTCCCTGGAGCACAATAAACACTTGACATTTGAATGAAATAGAAAAAGTTAAAAAATGAACCATACAAAATCTATCATAATACATCTGTTGTAATATACTATGTATGCAACCTACCTTATATTGGGTGAAATCAGATCAAAGTGTTCCCACACAGGGGAAGTCCTTCTCTTCTTTGCTGGCTCCATTCTAACGAGTTGCAAAAATATCGTACAACCAAAACTGGCAAACGACAGTGTTGTCCTCTCACAAGGTTCACACATCTTGATTAGAATCCCATGGTTTTTATCTGTCAGAAGCACGCGCCAAGATCTGAAGCGCTTCCTGAAGCAGTCACGTGGTATCGACAGGCAGCGAGGCTCCGTTTGTCATCGATGACGTCACTGGCCCAAAACGATACAAGCCTCGATACAGGCTTCACAAAAGGCTTCAGGGATTACTCGACACACGCTCCAAAGCCTCGGCGCAATACGTAACATCACTACCCCCGGCCATCGTCCACCAGAGCTTCCAGCCAACCTGCCTGCTTCTTCCTGCATCATACCTGCCTGCCTAGTTATCAGTCCAGCCTGAACTGCCTACTTCCACTCCGGACCTCCATAATCACCAAACCTGCCTGAGTCTCCGAAACAATAAACCATTTAAACATCTTCAGTCATTGCCTGCGCCCGGGTTCTGTTTAAAACATAATCTTAACATAATGAATATATATTTATAGGGATCCTAATAATAAAAATAATAAAATTCAATAACGTGGTTTAACCACCAGGTGTCCCTTTATATCAGCTGTGCATCGTTATGGTGTAAATATAGCCTACCAATTGGATCAAATATAAAAGTCAGCCGAATTAGTGTTGATACTGCAAGGAGACATATTGTGTGAAAAGAAATGTAAGATGTTGTTTAATTGATGTTATATTTATGATCCACGTCACGTATTCAGTTTTGGCGCCAGTTATTCCTGTTTATCTAGAAGTCTTCTCATCAGGGCTCTATAAATAGAGAACTATGGCAGATATGTAATATTTAATGCAGCTGAACCGTGTATTACAATGCCATTATGTGATGACTTTTCAAAGAGAAAAGCAAGCACACTCTGCAGAAATGTTGATTAATGTCATTATTAGTATGAAATTATTTAAACAGCCACTTGAGGCTGGCTCCGAAAGTGAGTCATTCTCCATTAATCCCATGTTTATAATGTGATGTTTGCTTTACATTCAATGTTAACGTCAACAAAGTACAGTATGCTCCTTTTAGTTATACTTTATAAGTTTCTTCAGAATTTCACACATTAATAGATGGTATGGGCTGGCTCCAAAAGTGAGTCATTCTCCATTAATCCCATGTTTAAATGCCCAACATTACCACAGAAATAGCCTGGACAGGGTCCGACTTTTTATATAGGCCTACCTCACAGAATGTACTTTAATGTAATTAAGTGAAAAGTTTAATCTGGTATTTTACACACAGGAATGAAAATGAACAGACTGCTTGTTGTGAGTTTGGGACTCCTGTGTATCCTACAAGCTGCTCTCAACATTTCCCTGCGTCTCACTCTCTGTAAATCTTCTTAATTTGTGACTCTCACTTCTGTAGCCAGATAGTGCAAGTGGTTAACGACCTTGTTTAGATGATTATCTTACAAGATATGAGGATCACTTGCCCTCAATTCTTTCAAGAAACATATCACTGTTCATTAGGGTGAACAATATGACCCTTAAATGTATATCAAACTTCATTTGCACATTTGACTCAATCAATATCCCGTTCAAGACGTTTAATCAGAGAAAATGTCCATTCAATTATTTGTACTCAATAATTGTAATGCTGGGATGATTTTAAAGAAAATCAGCTTGGAAATAATAAATTTGTGTTGGTAACCTCTCAACTGTAAATGACCTCCCTGACTGAAGAGAGAGACGAGTGGAAGAGAATCATCTTTGGTAAGTATTAAGATGAAACTACTGCAATAATCAGGGATTTGTTGTGAAGGGGTTTACGGTATTAAATATCACCTTACATTACAATTGATTACATTTAATTTATCTGAGGCTTTTATCCAAAGCAACTTACATTAAGTGCAACAAACCATAAAGACACAAACTCAGAACATCAAGAAACATGCAGATCAGTGAGCATGCTAACTGACTAGCCGCTGCCTGTCAGTTAGCGTGCTAATCTCCGTAGATATCTCTGAAACACAAAACATTGACATCTTTGAAGTAATGTCAACACTGTTGGCTCTTCACATTCTGCTGATAATGATAGTTCATTTTTTTAATGTTTTAAATATAAATTCTGGCTTATTTTACACATTTAAAAAGAGGAAATTAAACAGATGTTGTTGAAAACGCCTTGAAAACGGAACTGAACATATATTGTGTAACTCATCTGGTTCTGTTGAAAATAATGACAACTTCTCCATTCGACGTGACCATTTCATTTAAATAATTCCTTGAAAACATATTATATGGTGTTAGATTAATAAAAGGAAACATAGACCCATACAAGAAAACATTTTAATATATGACTCAGGGAAATGAATGAAACAATTGCTCTTTTCAAAGCGTGTACTTTTTTTTACTGAACTATAATGTGTGCTTTATTTTCAACAAAGCCAGCTCAGACATTTCGTTTTTAAACTAAATCATAAGTTTATTAGGGCACATCATCACATTTGGTTGGTAACCTCTCCATGCAAAACTCCCTGTCTGAAGAGCGAGACGACTTGAAAAAAATCAACCTTGGTAAGTATTGAGATTCAATAATCAGGGGTTTGATCTGAAGGTGTAAATAATACTTATTCACTTCTAAATATCACATAAGGTAACAACATATTATTTGTTAGTAATCTGAGGCTTTTATCCCAAGCAACATACAATGCTAGGTGAAATAAACCATAAAGATACAAACTCAGAACATCAGGAAACAGGCGGGGCTAGTCAGTTAGCATGCTAATTTCCGTAGATATTCCTGCAACACAACACACAGAGGTCTTTGAACCACGTCAACACTTTAGGCTATTCACATTCTGCTGATAATGTTAGTTCTCTTTTTTTATGTTTTAATTATAAATTCTATCTTATCTTACACATTAGGGCGCATTCACACCAGCCTTTTAGGGTGCGTTCACACATGCCTTGTATAGGCAAACTCTGGGGAAGAGCCGGGACGCCAATACGGAAGTGGCACACACTGTAGTTCATCTAGTGGCCAGTATGAGCAGGCTGCAGAAGGGAGAAATTTCCATAGACCCCATGTTAAAATGCCCAACTTTACAGCAGAAATAAACATGTTTACATCGTGGTTCAAAAAACCATATTCTCTGTGATTCCCCCTTCATGACTACTGTGTGGGGGTTGAATTTTTTCTCAACTCATCTGTTTAATTAATATTAAGCCTTAAAGCTTTTGCATAAATTAGGGCATGGTCACTTTGATGGACACGTACCTGCCTCACTGTCAGCAAACAGCAACTTGTCCACTCTTTTAGGCTACAACCATAGAGGCTACAACGTTAGTTAGTTGTAGTTACTGTACTTGACCCTTTAGCCGTGTTCGTGGTGATTGTGCCTTTTAGGGAATATTGTTACAAATATCAGACAATTAAAATGTTGTGCTGTGCGCTTGAATGTACTAACAGAACTTCCAAGAAGTCTAAAATTATAATAGTATACATGTTAACCCCGTTCACAGGTGTTTGTGTGCTTGGTAGCTTAGCTTGCTACTTATTAGCCAGCTAAGGACCAGAGTTGGGTGTAACGCGTTACAAAGTAATAATATTACTTTAGTCGGTAACGGAGTAGTGTAACACGCTACTTTTATAATTCAGTAATCACACTACAGTTACTAACATTGTCCCGACACGCGTTACTTCGTTACTTACTCAAATCAGTCATAATCAAACCTCAACAAACACCTGTAAAGAACACATGATAAGGTGAAGCTAACACACAGCTATTTGTTGTTTGTTTATATCTGTTCTTCTTCTCTGTTTTCCGGTTGTTGCCTGTTTTGAATGACGAATACACACTACCGCCGCCTGCTGGTAAGGAGAGTTATTGCCACTCACGCATGCGCAGTTCGTACGTGCTCGGCTGAAGTCTTTGCGGTGTCTGGTTCCAGTGCAACACATGGCCAACACGCAGGAGAACACGCCGACGCAACAGCGTGAGCAGAGATAGACTGCGCAAAATATACAGATAGCAGGAGACAGAGGACAGCCATGGTCAGATAGCAGGGGCGGATCTAGACACATATTCATGGGGTGGCAAGAGGGTGGCAGGAGATTTTGAGGGGTGGCAACCCCTGACAGAAGTATATGCTGATTTAAATCGCAATCATATCAATCAATTAGGGTACGTAAATGTTTGTGAACCGTTACACCCCTACAATCAATTTTAACTTGGAAACCACAATATTAATATTTTAAATCAATCACATAGGTGATATTATTGTGGCACATCAGTAAAGCCTTACATATAAGGTGGCAGACGTAATTTAATGAATTTTAACTGAACAATAACTGAATGAGTTTGTCTCACTCTTAGACCAGCAGGGGTACCAAATCTATGCAGACTGCTGCAATAAGTACATTAATTAACTGTCTCATCGATGTTTGTCTGAATTAATATGATACTATTAACAATCATATTATTCCTATCAGCTGTCAATCACTGTTAATAAATATTAATAATAATAGATTTAATTTGTTAGCGTTTTTACAGGTGCTCAAAGACGCTTTACAGATATAGTGAAGAACTGTTATGATTCACATATTCATTTATTATTGAATAAACTATATTTTTTGGAGGAGTTAATGATGAATGTTCATCAAGATGCTTGCTCACCCTCCTTCAAATTTGAAAAACAAGTAATTATATCATTATTGATATACAGTTACAACCTTGACTTTACATGAGAAAGAACAAACATTAAAGAAGTGACTAACTGCATCAGTTAGGGTTAAAAAACGTGTATTCAGCTAAAACATAAACATCCCTGCAGTTATTATCCAGTGGAAGGTCCTTACCTACTGGCCTAGTTAAATCAAAGTGGTTACTTTCTGTTGGCTGGGCAGTGTAGTTTTACACACCGTCTGATTTTACTTTCTCAGGACTTAAAACTGTTTTTTTGGGGGCAGACCCCCTCAAAGAAAAAAAATATATACACGCATTCAAGGTCATCATCTTAACAATTTGTTATTCTCATCGAGTCATCCGTGAGCAGAGCATCACGTTGACGTGTCTATTACAGCTGAATGCAGCGATTACTATTTTGTTCAGCAAAACGCCTCACAAACTTATTAAGATCAACAGCTGTAGTGCGTTTTGATTCAATGCTGAGTACAGCCAAACTGACATTCTCTTCTCTGTCAGTGTAGACCGCAACTACCTCATTCCTTCAGTGCTTGGGTCCGAACGAAAGGCTTCTCGTTTTGCGCCGTTCCCCCGTTCAAGTGAATTCCCCACCAATCATATTTCCACTCTCGCGCCAGGACCGGGGGAGGGGTTACATGACGTGCATCTTGTGGTGCATTCACTTGCACTCGGACATTAGAGACTTTCTCTCATAAATGTCCGATGAGCCACAACTTTTCTTTCAAAACAAAGATGCCAACTGGGGTGGCAGCTGGGGTGGCAAGGCTATTGTTTAGGGTGGCAGTTGCCACCCCATGCCACCCCGGTAGATCCGCCCCTGTCAGATAGGAAAACATTCAGGATCTGGATCAGTCTTATGCGACAATGGAAACTGAACTAAAGAGAACATTTGAAACTTTAGCAGTCTGCGTGATCTGCCTGTAGGGAGGGGCGGGCCGGCCCTGCGAGTAAAGTAACGAGTAAAGTAACGAGTAAAGTAACGAGTAAAGTAACGAGTAAAGTAACGAGTTACTTTATGTAGAGAGTAACGAAGTAGTGTAATATATTACTTTTTTTTTTTAAAAGTAATATGTAATATGTAATATATTACTTTTTTTAGTAACGACCCCATCTCTGCTAAGGACGTAACCCTTTATACATACATATACATTTTAGTTTATGATTCAGAATTGGGTAAGACTTTTATAGTCTATGGCTATGACGCCCATAATGCTAAACGGGAGCAAATGTTAATAGGGGACCCAATTATCCCAGTGGTGGCCGCCGGAGCTAACGGAGCCGCAGGGGGCTAGCTCCAGCCGGCGTCCCGGAGCTAGCCCACTGCGGCTCCGTTAGGTCCGGGCGGGTGGAGTCAGTCTTTTCTCAACGTGTGAATGACAAACATTAAGAATAACAAAATATAGCTAATTCTCTTGCAGATTGTCTCATTTGATTATGAATGTAACGTTTATATAGGGGAACTACACTGTTAGCAGTAACTTGGTATGCATGTATTTCAAGTTAGTTTAGCTTCTTAGCCTGAGCTAGCTCTGTTTACTTCCAGTTCGGAGGCAGCAGGATTAGACTCTGACGTCACAGTCGAGCCATTAGTGACCGACTCCGCCTACTAAGGGCTTCTCGGCAACTCTGCAGAATCCTATGGGTGACGTCACGGACACTATGTCCATTTATATATACAGTCTATGGTTTAGCCGCTTGGTGCGGTTAATTTGGGTCGGTGTGAACCATAGGTGTGAACATAGTCCGAGACCTCTGAAGTGAACTAAACAACCGGACTCTGGTCCACTAAAATAGGTGGTCTCGGAACGCTTGCTTGCGAACTCTGGAACGGTTCATTGCTGGTGTGAACGCAGTCCGCACCAAAACATAGGAAGCGTAGTATGTACGTGTCACAAGAACGCGGATGTCTTCAAAAATCTTTAGCAAAAGAGTCTTTAAAGACATCCGCGGTTGTTTAGTTAAAGAGTGAAGCAGAATTAAGCGTTGAACAGTGTCGTGTAAAGCAAAAATGCTCCGTCAACTACATAAAATTAAGAACACCTGTCGTCGGTGAAACGCCCCTCCTTACTGCAGAACGTCTCATTATATGTGTTATAATGTTTTTTAATGGCCGTTGTCTGATTATATAATCATATGCGCGGGCCACTAGTGTCTGTTGATCTCCAGATTAACAGCAGCATGAGAATAACCTGCCGTAAATGCCGATGCTCCATGGCCGAGGCTCCGGTAGAAATTGCCGGGATTTGCGTTTTACCCCCTTAATGTCTACCAATGGTTGAACAGCATTTCCGGGCACATGCCTTGTGTTTAAAGTTTATAGTCCGTTTGAGTTTTGCCCTGTGAACGCAAACTGAACCTTCTGAAAAATGAAACAATGTAACAAACTGTCGTCTGGTGCGCACCAGAGAGCGGACTATTAGGTGTGAATGCACGAGGAAATGAAACAGATGTTGTTGAAAACGCCTGGGCCCTTTGTTTTGTGGCTGTAAGAGGGAACACAATACTTTTTTTACTTCACAAATAATCTTAACTAAACTAAACATACCATATTACCACAATACACTTATCTCCATTCACTAGGACTGTCTAGCAGGAAAGAATTCCCTGAAACATGATATGGTGTTAGACTATGGAGTCAGATTTGGGTCAATATTCTAGCGCGTAAAACAAGCTACTCACGAGCGGAAAATGTGCTTTTACACGCGCATAAAATGACCCTCGCGCGCAGATTAAACCCCCGCGAGCGGCTCTGCGCCCGCGAGCGGCTCTGCGCCCGTGAGCGGCTCTGCGCCCGCGAGCGGCTCTTATGGAACGCCCTTTGCGTCACAATTCGCGCGTTTATTCGCGCGTAGTTTCGCGCGGATTAACGGGGAGGTCCGTTTTATAAACGGGGAGGTCCGTTTAAGTTCAAAGTCTCAGTAACCAATCAGTGAAGAGCAAAACCAGACCAAAGCAATCTGTAGATGAAAGTTCCTGACATTGTGAGGCTGGAAATTGTACGTTATTCCAGCTTCAGGGGACTATGTATTAATTTGGCTTTTCAATATAATAAATATATCAATCAATATAACCTGCCTTCATTGTCTTTTAAAATAAAATCGCCTTACCTTATTTTACTGAAGTGAAGGGTATTTGTCTCCTTAAATCACCTTTTAAATGTACTTCTTATAACATGGCATGGTGTAACCGGGTGTAACATATCAAAATGGTGAGTCTCTGGTCTTGCTAGAAATGCAATGTCACTCACCTTAGAGCACTGTCTTATGAGATACTTAGCTTAGAAATCAGATTTTTGGAATACTTAAAGACTTGTGAAAACACAGATGTACTCATGTCATCCATTTTTTTTGGTGTTTCAGATTTGGTTTACCAACGTTTTTGGTTCACAAAAGTAGTGAAATATATGAATTACACTATAGGCCTATATAAATGTGTTGTTCATGTCTAAAATGAAAATGTGTAAATTAGAATTTGGAGTAAAATAGTTCTATCACTCTACTTTCATCACAGAAAAGTTACATCAGGACTGATTCATGACTTCATATTCCATACTGAGGTTCATGTAATGTGTACAAATACAAATTGAGCATTACAACTTTTTTTTTTCAACCAACTATTTATGTTAACATAGGTAAACTGTAAAATCTCAATATTTACAATACAGGGTTCATACACTTTTCACCAATGATTTTAAATGACTCTTTCATGTGGCCAGCATGCGCTGCCTCGCCCATATTCTAAATATCGAATATGTTACAACACAGTTTGCATTTAGTACGTCTTGGGTCAATGTCTTTTGATAACCACAATTGGTACTTATTCTTTAGAAGCCATACATTGTTGAAACTGCACTTCCCTGGCATCTTTATATCAAATATTAGCTCCTGTAGACTAGAGGGCGTGATTGTAAACATCTCTCACCAGCGAAATACTACCACAGTTGCCATTTTACGTTTCATTATACGATACAGTATTTATTATCATTATAGTATTACTATTTCGGCGATTAGATAACATATAAATTATATTTGATGCAACTTTATTTATATTACCATGACTTTTCCAAAACATTAAAGAAAATATTGCATTCCATGACTTTTCCAGGTTTTTAATGACCGTACGAATCCTGACAATATCAGAACTTTCTCACCAATATCATTATAAATGTAAAGACAGGGGGAGCAGTGCCATGGTCTTTGTCTGTCTTCCAAGACAGTGGGTCTGGCTGCTGTATAGGTGATGGTGCATGTGCTGCTGGTGGCTGTGTCGGCGGGAGGGAGGTGTGCTAGGCGAGACTTCTTTGCTGGCTGGATTGATCGTGATGGCTGTGGTGGAGGCCTTTGTACCGAGGTGTATCTTAATCTTGTGGCAGGCACAGATGGAGGTGGAGGCTGCTGTAGTGATGCTGGTCCTCTGGTCCTTGGTGTGATGGCTGTGGTGAAGGCCCTTGAGCCACGGTAGATCTTGACCTGGGTGCAGGCACAGATGGAGGTTCTTGCTGCTAGGCGCAGGCAGCTGTGAAATCGGAAAGAAATATAGGACAATAATTACTACCAAGTGGAATGTTCTCCCCTCTCTCTCTCTCTCTCTCTATTTAACTATGTTACACCCACACAATGAAAGTACACTATTACTGTAATATTTACCTATCATCAATGGATCCTTGTTGTTGTTGTTGCTGTATTCTCCAGGTTCTGATGCTCCATCTCCACTGCTGCTAGTGCTACAAGTCCGCTGTGCAGAGCTGCATATTGCATTCCATGACTTTTCCAGGTTTTTAATGACTGTACGAACCCTGACAATATCAGAACTTTCTCAACCAACTATTCATTATAAATGTAAAGACAGGGTCTTTGTCTGTCTTCCAAGACAGTGGGTCTGGCTGCTGTGTAGGTGGGGGTGATGGTGCATGGCAGGGCTCGAGCATAAGGACGTCCCGTCGTAGAAAAATAGTGTCGGGGGAGGATACAAAATAATTTTGGGACGAATTTGGGACGAGTTAAAATAAAAATACCCTACTAACTACTACAAACGGTGATGAAAATGAAACCGACTGCACGTTTTTGTGTAGCACACAGTTATTAAACCTCCTTGTCAACATAAACACCATGATAAACACACACGCACAAACATTCAGAAACCCTCGAAATACACACATGTAGCTACAGCTGGCTGTGCCCGCAAATGTGCGGGTCTAGCCATGTTCTGTTCGCGGGTTGATGGTGATGTACAATGGCATCCCGTGGAGGAATTCTGAAATGTTTTACCGTTACATCACAAAACGCACAGCAGAACCCAGACCCTGGAGCGCCGGCCTCTTTATTTACTTACTCCTCTTCATCCCCTATGGGTGATAAGGCTGAGAAGAGAACCCCTCCATCGTATTTAGTCCTTAGCAATATGCTGCCTCTCCCCACTGTAGGGATGAGGTACCGAGCCCCGGTATTAAACGGGCCGGAATTATTAAAGACAGTGGTAACGTTAAGCCTCCGACGTTATCTGACTTTTTATCGGTACTGGAGACATTTAAAAAAATATAGTCATATGTATTATTGCTACATACACATTATATCGCAGTTTTTAGTTTCACCAACCTCCGTTTTCTAATATGCAATAAGACTACAACATGCGTCTATGATGTATTTGAGCTTTCCAATCCAGCCGAGATCTCTCTCTCCCCGTCTGGGTGCGAGGGGGCGGGCCGTTAGTAAGGTCTCCCTGACTGTGTTACAGACTCTCATCCTGGTTAGTGGTTACTCTGGGTTCTGTCTTCAGGGACAGTGTTGAATTTTTTTGTAAATTGGATGAGTTAATTTCTCCTTTGTGTGTTGTTTAAATATATTTGGCCTTTGTTTATGTGATTGAATGATTTACTCAAATAAAAGGTTGATGAATTATCATCTAATGATTTGTATGATGTTTTATTTATGTTAAAGGTCACTTTGAATTATTTTAATTAATGATAATGTAGAAAAACTAACATTTTAAATTCGGGACGGTCCACATTAATTTCGGGACGGCTTATATTGTATTTCGGGACGGTTCTGGGGAGGATGGGGAAAAAAGTTAGTCGAGAGCCCTGGTACATGGGCTGCTGGTGGCTGTGTCGGCGGGAGGGAGGTGTGCTAGGCGAGGACTTCTTTGCTGGCTGGGTTGATCGGATGGCTGTGGTGGAGGCCCTGTACCGAGGTGTATCTTAATCTTGTGGCAGGCACAGATGGAGGCTGTTGTAGTGATGCTGGTGGCTCTGGGGAAGGCCCTTGAGCCACGGTAGATTCTTGACCTGGGTGCAGGCACAGGTGGAGGTTCTTGCTGCTAGGCCCAGGCAGCTGTTGAATCGTGAACGAAATATAGGACACATATTACTACTCAGTTCAGTACAAATATAAAGTTCAAGTGGAAGTATCTCAAGCCCCAAATAACAATGCACCACTCAAAATAAAATGGGGAGCAGGGCTCGCAATTAACGATGTCCCGATGCCCATACAAATTCCTACTGGGACACAAATCTATTTTGTTCTGGGACTATTTCGGGACAGTGAAAATAAAATTAAAAGTAAACTTCAAAATGGGTGTTATTTGCAAAGTCATTGGGCTGTCAAATCATAGAATGCACTCTACGTCATCCACATCTGCTGCTACTGCTGCTAGACTCACGGCCAATGCAACGCTCAGACAGTTATAAACAGAAGAAAGAAATGCTGAGGTGGTTGAATAAACAGCCCCTGTTGCAAGCCCCAATTCTGCCGACTCCCCGAAACGAAAACATCCCAAGTCCTGGTCATGATGCACCGTCTTCCATTGTGGTAAATTAGTTGTCTTAGGGCAATGTTAAGTGCTAACTAATGCTAGCAACTGAAGTGCCCTTACAATGCATACAAACGTCCTAAAATGCGGTGTCATGTTCTTTGAAGTTTGTGGAAAATGATGTGAAATACAGTTGACGCAGAATAAGAGGTGTAGCCTATCATTTTTGTATTTTCTTTGGTCAGCCAGTCAGTGAGCAGACTAGAATCTTTAGCTGCAAAAACGTAAGGCATGTATGGAGTCAGATTTTGGGTCAATATTTCTAGCGCGTAAAACAAGCTACTACGAGCTGAAAATGTGCTTTTACACGCGCATAAAATGACCCTCGCGCGCAGATTAAACCACCGCGAGCGGCTCTTGCGCCCGCGAGTGGCTCTGCGCTCGCTCGCGAGAGAAACAGCCTTCTTGCTCGCTCGCGGGAGTGTCAGCCTCGCGGAGTCTGTCTACGTGCGCGTGAAAAGTTTCTGGCACTTTGGGGCGGAGCCACTGGACTTTGATTGACAGCTGCAAGGAAACCCGGGGTTGCCCAGGTTTGATAAATGCCTGAACTACCAAGAGCCGAGGAGAGACGGCAGCAAAATCAGTTGGACGAGATTGAATGGTAAAGTTTGTCCATATGTGTATATATAATTGTTGCATTTAAGTGATATATTGGTTGTAAAAATGTATTTGCTTGATACAAAAGGGACATTCTTTATAACCAATTGCTTTATTATCACGCATTTGTAATATTTGTATGCTAGAACTTTTTGTATCTTTTGAAAATAATAGCTCACTTGTCATTCATTTTAATCCTTAATTATCCATCCAACACTGAAAAGGTGGTCCTTGTGAAGAGTCTCATCACTATATTCCCTCAGCTGAAAGTCATTTACAACAATAGTTTGCTGAAGATTAAGTTTGTTTAACCAAGGTATAAGGTTTTTTTAGGTGTGATTTTATGAATGATCTATTCTGTCAACATTTGATGAATTAGAAAAATATTAATGTTTTTAAATGTTAACAATTATTTTCTTAATGACATATTGTGCTAATGAAATCCTTGTAAATAAATGTCCAATGAATATATTCTTGCATTCAATTTTTTTTAATAAAAACCATATCCACCACCCTGGTACTTCCAGTAATCGTCATTGACACACAATGTGCATATAACACAATCAAATGTTAATTCTGGTTAAAGAAATATAACACAAAATGTGCAGAAATACACAAATGAGTGTGTTCATCTTGGTTACACATTTATGACACACAATGTGTAAATGTGCACATTGTGTGTCAGGGGCATGTAACACATTTTGTGTGTAAAATGATTTACACATAAATAAACACAACACGTGTTGTCCCTGAGCACACTCTGTAGGTGTGTTGAAATTCAACACATGTTGTGTCATATTTGACACATCCCTTCTAAGAGTGTACAGCAGACAGTAGCTAGCAATTTTCGACAGATACAGCCCACTCAAAAATATATTGTTTTATATAAAATAAAATTATATATGCAATTTTCGACAGATACAGCCCACTCAAAAATATATTGTTTTATATAAAATAAATTTGTATATATATATATATATATATTAGCTGTACACTTGACGAATATAATAGTTTTTTATGGACAATTTTACCATTTAATCTCGTCCAACTGATTTTGCTGCCGTCACTCCTCGGCTCTTGGTAGTGGCAGGCATTTATCAAACCTGGCAACTCCGGGTTTCCTGAGATGGGTCTGTCTGCAGACCGCAGCAAGGAGGCGTTTCCTATAGGGGCGTTTCCTATAGGGGTGTTTCCTAACTTTTTTTATCCAGCTGCTTTTATAAATCCTCGCAGAAGAAGTCATTGTTCTAGTGATGGGAATTCCGGCTCTTCTTGCTGAGCCGGATCATTTGGCTCACCAAGAAGAGCCGGCTCTTTTGGCTCCCAAAGGGCTCTTCAGTTTACCACATATTATACCTTTTAATTAAATCAAATGTAGCGCTGTTTTAACTAATGATTTATATGTGTACACATATATCACTTAAATTATTCAAGACATCCTTTGTACTAAAGTATTCAAAAGTAAAAATTACATGTTTAATATAAATTATTTGCTGTGGCCAATTGTTTTCATTGCATTTACAGACCCGTGTAACTCTCTGATACCACCCAATGAATGCATTGACTTGCTTGTAGAACCACGCTACACAAACAAATGGCAACACCTATAAAAACTATTTAAAAAAAGGGGCTACTGTATCAACCTATATAAAGTATATAAATATAGTTTTTCTCCCTGCAGGAGAGGGGAGCGTGCTTTGAGATCAACTCAGCGGTCCAGACATAGACATCATAGCTACGGCGACATATATTCAGTTGCCAGTTACTTTTGGCATTAGGGCAGGGATATCTTTCAAGGTTTGACATAATGAATTGTGCTACTTGTAAAGCAAGCAACGATGTTTTCAAATCTGTAATCAAAAAGCTCCTCAAAAACACTATAGAAGCAGTTCCTGCCGTTGTTACGTTAGTTCAAACAGTAACAACGGACTACTTTTCTTAGCGGATGCATGTCAATTTAAATCAATACAAAAAACTATTTTTTAAATCAATAAAATCTTTTTCTAAATCCATAAAAGCATTTCAATTATTATTAGGAGTCATGTCGTTACTTTGTTGAGAATGTGGCCATGTGTAATAAGCGGGATAATGTCCACATTGCACATTGCATAATGTGCCTTCATGCCGATCTAGATCCCTCCGCAAAAACAAAACAAAAAACGTCTCGTTCGCGGGCGAGAGCCGGCTCCCGTCGTTCACTATAGGAAACGCCCCTATAGGAAACGCCCCTATAGGAAACGCCTCCTTGCTGCGCTCTGCAGACAGACTCTATTGGGTTTCCTTGCAGCTGTCAATCAAAGTCTAGTGGCTCCGCCCCAAAGTGCCAGAAACTTTTCACGCGCGCGTAGACAGACTCCGCGAGGCTGACACTCCCGCGAGCAAGCAAGAGGGCTGTCTCTCTCGCGAGCGAGCGCAGAGCCGCTCGTGGGGGTTTAATCTGCGCGCGAGGGTCATTTTATGCGCGTGTAAAAGCACATTTTCCGCTCGTGAGTAGTTTGTTTTACGCGCGAGAATATTGACCCAAATCTGACTCCATACTAGACTAACAAAAGGAAACAAAGACCCATACATTATCATTGATAGATTAACATAATAGACATTGGGAAATCTGTTTTAGATCTGGAGGCCAGTGGCAAAAACCTGACTGAGGAGAGAGATGAGCTGAAGAGAGCTGTGAAGGACTATGGTAGGTATATTGATAAATAAAATTGTTAAATTGAAAAAGACACTTGAGCTTTGGACTCCTGTATTTTCTACAAGCTGCTCTCTATATTTCCCTCTGTTTTGCTCTTTTAAAATCTTCTTAATTTGTGCTCCACACTTCTGGTGTAAATGGTTAACACCCAGGTTTGAGTATCAAACTGTAGTTGCCCTGATTGCTTTTGAGAAACGTATCCCTGTACATCGGGGTGTACATACAATAGGGTCAGAAATACAAAATAAAATGTTTAATATATGACTCAGGTAAAGGAATTAAACAATTTACCTTTTCAAAGTTTGCACTTGCTTCTTTTCTTTTTCTTTACTGAACTATAATTTGTGCTTTATTTTCAACAAAGCCAGCTCAGACATTTAGTTTTTACACTGAATCATATGTTTATTTGGACACATAATCACATTTTGTTGGTAACCTCTTCAATAAAATTGAAGTTTCAGAGCAAAACTCCCTGACTGAAGAGCGAGACAACTTGAAGAGAATCAACCTTGGTAAGTATTGAGATGAAAGATAAGATAAGACTTTATTTATCCCGAAGGAAATTGTTGTGCCAGAGTTACAAAAATACAATAAACACAGCAGCATAATAGTAAAACTGTACACTTAAAAGTGCAGTAAAAAGAGCAATTAAATATCTACAGGAAACATGAAACATAGACGGTCGCATAATTAATGTGATTATTACCAGTATTTAGTAGTGCAAAAACTACTGCAATAATCAGGGGTTTGATCTGATTATCATATTAGGTAACACAATATTATTTAATTTATCTGAGGCTTTTATCCAAAGCAATAAATATATAAGCAATAAACCATAAAGATACAAACTCAGAAGATCAATAAACATGCATGCTGAACGACGTGCAGCGGCTAGTAGGGGTGTTGAAAATAATCGTTTCTACGATGCATTGCGATGCGGACGTGGACGATTCGGTCTCGATGCAGTGACGGAAGATAATCGGTTATAGAGTAGTAACGTTGCTTCCTGATTTTCCGGCCGCGGCTTTACTATAACGTTTTTTCTGTCACTTTAATATCAAATCGGTCGGTGACGCAGAGATCAGGGAACATACGTGACAGCGGCACAGCAACACCGAACACGGAGCAGTCTGCTTTATCCACCAACACAAGAACACCAGTCCAGAATCCACAGCAGAAGGACCCGCTCTGAATCACTCCGTGTTGCTGCGGCTCAGAGACACAGACAGGGATTTATGTTTTTCAAAAATAATCGCGTTACAATCATGTCAGGTTTTTGGTGGATTTAATTAAGTCTTGGATTACAGAGTATGAATGTCCTCTAGCAATTTTCAGACGATATATACGTGTGTAAAGTTTGTGAAGGCAGGAGGAAAAAAGCTTCCGCGATCACCGTCTCCTCTCCGTTCCTCCAAGCCCCGCCCCCTCCCTGAAAATAATGAGTGACATGCTGATAGTGACCCGATAGAAACTTTATTATTCACTTAATCACTGAGATATAATGAAGCTAATTTTATCTTTCATTCATTGGATTTATGTAACAGTAAAACAGAGAATGTAAGTGTGCACCCACATGCAGTATTTTAGTTTGTATATGCTGTTGTAAATACTCCTGTTGTCTGCTGTGTTCAGACTCACGTCCTGTGTGTGATGCCTCATTCAGGACATTCAGTGTCCTTTCTTAACAGAAGGCCGTGGCTAGAAGCTGCAGCTAGACTGCAGAAGCATTAGCTTTTTGTTTTTGAGGATGGAACAACTTCACACACGGAGGCTAGACCTATACAATTCATTTATTTTGGTTTATAAATGAATGTCAAGACATTTATGTTATTGATTTCTGAAGCACTTTCTAAATAATAAAAAGAGAGTTCATATGTATTGACTGCATGTATGCATTGATGAAAAATAAGCCATGTGCAGTAATCTAGAAAATTGAGGATGCAACGCATTGGTATGAATCGAGATGCACCGAGATGCACCGGGATGCACCGGGATATCGAACCGAATCGAATCGTTGACAGGATAATCGTAATCGAATCGAATCGTGAGACCAGTGAAGATGCACAGCCCTAGCGGCTAGTCAGTTAGCATGCTTATCTCTGCAAAACAACACATAGATGTTTTTGAAGTAACGTCAACATCGTAAGCTCTTCACATTCTGTTGATAATGATAGTTCATTTTTTTTACGTTTTAAATTTAAATGACTCATCTTACACCTTTAAACAGAGCATATGATACAGCTGTTGTTGATAATGGTGATCACAATATTTATTTTCTTCACAAATATTCGTAACTGAACCTAATCCTGTATAACTGATATGGTTCTGTTGAAAATAATGACAGCCTCTCCATTCAACAGGACAGTTTAGCAGAATGAATTTCCTGAAAACATGATATGGTGTTGGTTAAGAAAAGGAAACATGGATCCATACATTAGTATTGATAGATTAACATAATATACAATGGGAATTCTGTTTTAGATCTGGAGGCAAAATTGAAAATGACAGTTTCACAGCAAAACTCCCTGACTGAGGAGAGAGACAAGTTGAAGAGAATCAACCTCAGTAAGTATTAAGATGAAACTACTAACACTAACCTGGCTAAGGAAAGAGACGATCTGAAGAAAGGTCTGACAGCCTTGGGTAAGTATGATAATGAAATCAATTGTTCAGCCTGTGGGCCTTTATATCAAACATTCAGATTTGGAATACGGTAGATACCACCTTGGTACTTTACTTAGTAGATTAAGCATCTGGTAATGTTGGTATTACGGTTTTATCGTTCTTTCTGTTTTCCACTATTCTTATCAAGGATGGATGGTCTTCAGCGGTAGTCTCTATACAGTTTCTTCTATCCAGAAAAACTGGCAAGAGAGTAGGGATGACTGTATTCAAAAAGGGGCAGATCTGGTCACTATCAACAGCCAAGAAGAACAGGTGTGTGTGTGCGCGCGTGTGTGTGAGAGAGTGTGTGTGCGTGTGCGTGTGTGTGTGTGTGTGTGAGTGTGTGTGTGTGAGTGTGTGTGTGTGTGTGTGTGGTGTGTGTGTGTGTGTGTGTGTGTGTGTGTGTGTGTGTGTGTGTGTGTGTGTGTTGTGTGTGTGTGTGTGTGTGTGTGTGTGTGTGTGTGTGTGTGTGGTGTGTGTGTGTGTGTGTGTGTGTGTGTGTGTGTGTGTGTGTGTGTGTGTAAAAACTAAGGCCGTCAAGGGTGGGTGAATTATTCAGGTCCGACTGACACAAAAGTCAATGAAGTGGAGACTAATTAGAAGCAGGTAATTTATGTTGTTGACCGTTTGTGTATCTCTTTAGAATTTCCTAAACCAATTTGACAAGACAATGTGGCTTGGTCTGACTGATTTGGAGACTGAGGGGACCTGGAAATGGGTTGATGGGACTCCAATGACGGAGAGGTTTACATATTTCATTTCAAATTTCAAATTCAAATGAAATTACTGCCTTGTGCTTTCTGGTTTGTGTTCTCCGATTAAAAGCATATCTGTTTTTTTTCATTTCAGGTATTGGGGTCCAGGAGAGCCTAACGGTAGAACATCTGAAAACTGTGGGCATATAAAGCAGTTTAATGTGGGAAAACGCTGGAATGATGGAAACTGTAACACTAAAACCTTCTGGACCTGTGAAAAGAAAGTCAGTCCATAACTCTGCACCCACCCTCACCAGGCGTTTACAAAATCTCAGGACCATAAAAGCATTATGGACACATTATTGGCAAGAGTAATCAGCATTTTCTGATTTTATATAAAAACCTGGTTGTGTTTGCAATGCAGAAAATGTAGCCTTTTAACAAAAAAAAACAGATATCTATTTTGCTTCACTGCTTTGGCTCGAAGAATAATGAAAAGATGAATATGTTTAACAAGCCTTGATTTAGTGTTAAATACATCTCTGCTGTTTGCTCATAAGTCCAGATCTCAGTAACTCTATTCTACTCTCTATTCAAGACTGTTATCAGGAGTAGGTATTTTCTAAGGAAGACTGTAATATTACCAACATGTCCTTCAACGTTTAAAGGTAGCCCTTCCTGTGACTGATGCTTTGCAGTTGCAATATAATCCAATTTATATGAGGAATACTGCTGGAAAAATGTGATGTATTTTTGCAATCACCATGAAACTAATATGTCTTAATTGTGAAAATAAACATATATTTCAAACATTCAAATATCATGTTTTGTTAGTTTCCCTGACAAAAATCCAATTTAAAAGCTTGCAAAACTAAGAGAACAGTTAGAAACTACCTGTTTATAATGTATTAGGTATTTCATGCTGTAGTTATAAGGCAACTGTGCATCGTGACACTGTCTCCTCTGCTGTGACTTATATATGTTATCTTCTTTCAAGCAGACATTTCTCAAACACTTCACTTCCTTTTACTGTTTCAATAATTATCTATTCCTTTTTTTCAAACTCTGACCATATTCAGCAGAAGCTGTGAAGAAAATAAGAATTGAAAGTGAAAAAATAAATCAGAGAAAAACATTTGAAGTTACCTCGGTTCCTGTTTTATGTTAAAATAACCAAGTCTTCATTTTGGTTACATCTGTTGACATGACAGTCACACTTTCATGGTATTTTATTTAAACATATCAGTACTTATTGTTTGCCAGCACCTTGTTTAGAAAGCCAATTAGTGTTTTTGTGTTTTCAATAGCAGATCGAATTATAATTCAATATAATTCTTAACTAATAATTGTCTCATTACTCTATCACAAAAATGGGACTGAGTTGCATAATGCAAAAAAGTCAGATAGCTAATAATAAAATAAGTTAACAGTTATGGAATTATCTTTTAGACACACCAATTATGTAATTGTGTAATTTTAATTGTAGAAACCAAATTATAAATACATTGTAAAATGATATTTTTTAAACTATGTGAATTGATAATGCAGTGCTGTCGTTATAGTTTCAGAAAATGAAACAGCAGTAACAATATTGCCTAAAAAAAGAATTGCAATTTGATATATATTCCAGTAGGTAGATAGGTAGGTAGCTCATACAACAGCCAGAGATATTAGATGTTGTTGTTTTTCTGTCACGACACAAGATTTTTAGATTGCCGTCCGGATGTAAAGGACAGCGACGCAGCTTGTCAACAGGCAAGGCAGGCAACTGCTTGGGGCCCTGGACCAATAGGGGCCCCCAAAGAAGGTTGATTACATTGGTCCACAGCGACGACAAAATTAAACCCCCTTTAATTTCTTGCCATGTAGAAGACACTGCAATGATTTGTCGGGAATCCCCCTGGCCTGTCAAAAGCTTTCATAATTTCAGTAGGATCAAAAAGTAGGATCTGCACAGGTTAGAAATTGAGCATCATGAAAAGCAGCTAGTTATGATTGGAGGAGCAAAGGCAAATTACTCAAAAATGAGGAAGTAGAGGAGAATGTGAGAGAATGTTGGGTGTATGCTGAGAAAGTCATAAAATAAAGTAAGATCATAACTTAGTGCCATTTAAAGAAAACACCATCAGCACTCTGCAGAGGCCAAACTTGTTACGGTGAGTGAAGCAAGCAGGACCCAAACGCAGATAACACAGAAAAATCCTTTATTTCAAGGCTAACGTCAAAAATCAGAACACTCCCCGGTGAACACAGTCACAGACAAACGACGAACCAACAATGGCAGACAGCAAAAACAGAACTTAAATACACACAAGACTAATCAACTAAACAAGAGACAGGTGAGGAGGGAGGAGAAAACACAGGGGCAACAGGTGAATCAAGTAAGCAGGTAGGAGGGAACACACACAGGAAACCAAAGACAGATCTAAACAAGACAAAACACAACGCAGACAGAAAACCAAAGACAGATCTAAACAAGACAAAACACAACACAGACAGATCGTGACAAAACTAAAGAGATGGTTTCCCTTGAAGAAGAACATGAGCTCTCCTCGATATACGAAAACTTTGAAGATGTTTCAGCCAGGAATGCTGCATCCCGCCGCTCTGTTGAAGACTTCAAGGTGCCTGCTGCAGCGCCTGGTAAGTCAGATATCCTCGTCAAACAATTTGGAGTTTCAGTTTTAAATAAACATGAAAAACAACGTAGACAAAGCATGGACAAAATCAATATCTTAGTCTCAAGTTCATTTGTAATAATATATTTCAGCATAATATGTTATTGTTCAGTCACTGTGACCTTTTTACCTGTGCTGTATATGAATGCACCTGCCAATTGCCTGGTCAAGTTAGATGCTGCGTATCACAGTGCACTAAGATTTGTGACAAACTGTAAAGCATTAACCCATCACTGTACCATGTATGCAAGGGCTGGTTTGCTTTCACTAACTGTACGGAGGCTCAGTCACTGGTACATTTTTATATACAAAGCCATGCTCGGGAAACTTCCATCTTATATCTGCTCCCTGATCTCACGGAGAATTGTAAGTGGCTACTGCCTGAGATCGAATGCTGTGGTTTTATTAAATGTGCCAACTGCTAGGACTGTCTTAGGGAAGACAGCTTTTAGATGCGCAGCTCCTCTGTCTTGGAATAGTCTGCAAATTAAATGGAAACTGAACAATCTGGTGCCACTAAATGTTTTTAAAGCTCGGTTGGATGCTAGTCAATCGGAAGCTGTTGGTACCGGTTTATGTGGATGATTATGTAAATGATGCTGTATGATGTCCTTTTGTTGTTCTATTTATGTTTTTATGTTTCATGTGGAACTACTTGAGCAGGGGGGTATACTGCGAAGCAGGATTTTCGCTTAGCCGGCTAAATTCACGGAAAACTCCGGCTTTCCGGTCCTACGAAGCTGGTTCTCTTTTTAGCAAGCTAGATCTCCATGGTAATATATGCTAAGCAGCTAACCTGGTCGGGACCAGGTTAGGTTGCAGGCTAAGAGCTCAACTCAGTGAAAGCACCGCCTGCTGACCAATCAGAGCTCAGTGTGCGGAGTTTAAAGCGATCAAGTCATATTACAGGAGAAATGAAATACAGAAAAACTGCCGTCGCAGGACAGACGGCCGGCAAAAATCACCGACTGTGTGAACGTGAACATTAATAGAATATCACCTCCCATCTTCAGAGCAATCTGACTATTATAACATTAGCGTTAAGAAAGCTTACTTAAATATCGGCCACAACATAAGTAACCGGATCAGAGTACATTAAGTACAGTCCGCGGCATATCACTTCATAATGTATCATATATCTCCTTATCTGAGTCAGCTGAGCCGTATCTGGCCGTGCAACACTCACAGTGTCACATACTGTATGCAGAAGTATTATTTTAAGCAACACATAAGTTGACGAAACACTCGAGACAAATGTAATTGAAGTCAGATCGTGTTTTAGACGGGCAGTGATATCATAAACCTGTTAATGTACGCATTCAAACACTTTTTCTTTTACCAGCTGTATTCACCTTGCAGGTGCAGCTATGTGGCTTTTATCCTGGATAAAGTGTTTAAGTCATGGATGTTTAAAGTTTAACTTCTTCATTTTTGACTAGTATTAAAGTTCACTTTTCATTCAGGAAGTATGACGCTGCGCTGTCAGTGCGCTTCTCCATGTTTGTGATTGGTCGAATGCTCCAAATACCACCCCTTTCATGTGAACGCGCACCTAACTAGATAGGACACGGCTGGCTTGAGCGATCCACTTGATAACCAGCGTCGTAGTACAGTTTAGCGAGAGCCAGGGCCGGCCCTCGGCATAGGCAGTATAGGCGAATGCTAAGGGCGCATCAACCCATAGGGGGCGCCGAAAATTGAAAAAAAAAAAAAGAGTTAGAAGAGTTATTTCATAACAACACAATTTCCCGATTTATTATCTTATACTAACAGAACTACGCCTATATTGCGTACAGCACCCATAAACTATGGCACCCCCCCCCCCCCAAAATCAAGTTGAACTGCCCCAGTCCCAGTAAAAACCAAAGGTTTATGTGAAATTGTTCTTTTTTTGAAATAATGGTTTTAGTGTGCAATTATAGGTTTTAATTTTGTATTTGTATTCATTTAAAATAAATCAAACTCCCAAAAAACGTACACAGCTTCTGTGTGCTTTTATTAACATTGGAATTTACTGTGTAAGCGGCCGCGAGGGGGAGAGCTTTAGAGAGCTCTCTCCTGAAAGACTGAGAGGCTCTGATAACCTCAGCTCAGTGAGGTAAAGGCACATCTTTATATGATCATTATAGTTATACAAAAATAAGAGAATAGGTGAAAAACAGGTATAAAATACTGACAGTACAAAAAAGTTGTTATTAATAAACAAGAATACAGTTTGAAAGGGGAGTGATTTGTAATAAAGAAAAATAAAATCTGCTTCCAGTTCTGTTTCATATGGGTGTTGAGAGATGTATCCATAGATCTCCTAATGTTGCTCTCAAAGTGCACCAGATTGATGCTTTTAACTTCAATATAAAAAAAAAAAGTCTTCCTGGGGGTGCATGCCCCCGGACCCCCCTAGAGGAGCCCCCCCCCACTTAAATCATGTTCAAATGGATAGGAAACTAAATACAGTTGCACACATCTTGTGTCAATATCTTTGTTTTTGTGGTCATGCCACAACCATGCACGTGCGAATCATAGTGTCTGCATTTTGGGGGGGGGGGGGGGCGCCAGCTAAAATCTTGCCTAGGGCGGCAAATTGGTCAGGGCCGGCCCTGGCGAGAGCGCGTATGTTTTGGATTAAGCCAACCAGCTAACTCAAACATATCCAGGTTAGGTTGAACCAGGTTCGCAGTATAGGCCCCAGGTCTCCCTTGGAAAAGAGATCAATGATCTCAATGGGATTTATCTGTATAAATAAAGGTTTGAAATGAAATTGTTATCAAAAATATCTTCTTCTGTACTGAGCACTATTTTCATGTTTTACTTCCTTTGTGTTTTATTCATTTGACTTTATTTTAGTTAGTTTGGACTAGGGTGTTTACTTAAAACAATTGTTGAAGTCACTTTAAAGCTCCCTTTTAAATAGTAAGAGATATTTCTTCAGGATTTCCCACATTAATACTTGGTGTATTAATCAAATGTTCATTATTAGTATGAAGTTTCCCAAACAGCAACTTTATGCTGGCTCTAAAAGCAAGTCAATCTCCATAAACCCAATGTTTAAATGCCCAACATTACTGTAGAAATAACTTGTTTACAATTCCCAAGCATAACGAAATTATGTTCTTGTATACAAGTTTCAGAAAAATTAAGAAATGAATTGTAATACTTCAAATTGCCACATTTAGCTTTTTTTATGAACTACAGTTAAGTGTTGTTTCAAAGCCTGAACAATGTGGGCGTTTATGCTTCCTGATGACCTTGATGACCTATTTATTTTTTACTTGATACGAATCTATGGTGGAATCAGTCTTGAGTTTGCAAGAAACGAGGAAGTGGTTATAAAAACACAGAAGATAAGTGTGATGTTGTGGTCATCAAAAATAAAGAAGAAGAAGAAGAAGAGGCTCGCTGCAGCTCTCTGGAAACACGTTGCACACGTTTGTCATACTTTGGAGGGTCAAATATTTTGGAATATGTATTGTAAGGCAGAGATGACTTTGGACTATGAAGACATCCCTGATGCTTTGTCCAGGAGTAAGTAACTTTTGAGGTTGTCTAACAGTATCATAAAGTAGTTGTGTTCCTGTTTGTCAGAATCAGAATCATTTGCTGAGAAGAAATTCCGTAAATAGGCTACAAACTAAATATGAAGTTATTTTTAATCTATTTCATCCATGTATATTAATAAAAATTAAGGGTTTAAGTAACCCAATATCACGCCTGGCTGTCTAATAATCCTGGTAATGTTGCATGTGTGTGTCTGTTTTTTGCATAGAGACCAAACTCATGAGACTGGTTGTGGTTAGCTTCGGACTCCTGTGTGTCCTGCAAGCTGCTCTTAACATTTCCCTGCGTCTTTCTTTCTGTGAGTGATCCGCCATTTTTTAAGTTTTCCATGAGATCCTAACCTCTGTGTTTACTGCAGTAACACAGACATATCTTCCTTCTCTTTCAGATAGTTATGGTCAAGGAATGCAAGAATTTGAGGGAGAAGATTTAAAGAGGAAGCTGAGTACTCTTGGTAAGTATTGAGAATGAGACTTATTATACAGCTTTGTAACATGGAAACTAAAATATATCATACAAAGGTTTTCTAAATGTATCTTCACATTTGTTTCACTCTGATTTGAGAGTTTTTCTTCAAATTTGTTATCTTGTTAGATCATTACTCCCAACAAGGATGGGTGTATTTCAACCACAGTTTCTATTATATTTCTGCTATTCGAAAGTCCTGGAAGGAGAGTAGAGATGACTGTCAGCAAAGAGATGCAGACCTGATCATTATTAACAGCAAAGAAGAACAGGTGTGTAAGAGCATGAAATCTGTCTCTGAGACAAATGAGAGTCCTCGTCAAGGTGGAGGGTTGTTTATATTTTATATACTTCCGGCGCAGACTGAAAACTCATCTCTTTCGACTCCACTTCGAGCGATAGAATGACTAACAAAGAACTGCTAACAGAGCACTTATATACTAATAAAGGACTGGCTTATCTAAAGCCAGTTGAGTAGCACTTGAATGATTGGCTCTATGAAACCTGATGTACTTATATGATTCTGTTTTCCTCAAGGTTGTGTCTTCCTGGTCGAATGTACTTATTGTAAGTCGCTTTGGATAAAAGCGTCAGCTAAATGCAATGTAATGTAATGTAATATACGTTTCTTATTGTTTCTTTCTCTTACTGTAAAAAAGGAATTTGCGAGGTGCTTCAAACAGCCCACATGGATTGGACTTATCGATAGAGAGTCAAATGGGACTTGGAGATGGGTGGATGGGACTGCACTGGAGACAAGGTTCAGTTGTTCATTCATTGTAGGAAAAATACGTCTTCAGTTCAGTCATTTCTTTGAATTTGTGACTAAATGTTTCCAGGTGTACATCATCTTTTACTGTCGCAAATTAGGTTTAATTTGACTACATGCTTATTTGTGTGTGCTTTCTGTTAAGAACACATTATTTGTGGTTTGGTTTCAGCTATTGGCAAGATGGGGAGCCCAACAAACATGAAGGAAAAGATGAAGATTGTGGAGAAATAAGGTTTTTTGAAAAGGAAAACAACTGGAATGATGTACAATGTGAACTGCAAAGATTCTGGATCTGTGAAAAAGTGATGGCTCTATAACTCATGAGAACCAAAACCCACAAGATTGTGATCGATAAGCTGCAGGATGAAGTGCTTATCATCCTGTCGATTGGGACATTCCGGCAGCCCATAATACGGCTGTGCTGTCTTTAAGTCAGAAGGTGGTGGGTTCAATCCCAGCCATGCAGTTATCATGTTGATTTATCCTAGTGTGTATTGTGCTGCTTGTTAAATGTGTTCTCAAACCTGTTAAAAATCACACCTTAAACTCCTGTTAGAGTATTAGATAGTAACAAAACCTTTAATAGCAACACCATTTTTTACGCTAATAAACATTTATATCTAGCTCTGAAGTGAAGTGTACATCTTGTGCCAATTCCATCAAAGTCAATCAAAGTTTATTTATTTAGCCCAATATTACAAATTGTACTTTTGTCTCAGGGGATTTCAGTTTATACAGAACAGGAATACGCCATCATTTCCGGTGTTGTAAGCTTATAAAATAATTATTGAGGAGAGAAGGGTCACTGTGTTTCTCCTTGTGTAAAACTTGACACAAAGCTTCCAAATAAAAATGGGACTGGTCAGAGGAAGTGAAATAAAATATGATAGCAACTCAAAAATATTGTTAAAGACACGTGCACTTGTTGAAACTTTCAGAGCAATTGAAAGTACATTTGTTATAAATGTTGTCGTATCCACAGAATACAAGGCTACCAAGCAAAACAACATTGTGTGAAAATTAATAAATATATACATTTAAGTGAAAATATATAAGATATATAATAAAGTATGTTCTATTTTATTCTCAAATTTTATTATTTAATGTATACATTCGTATATTTTTCCAGATGTATTTATTCTTGTATTTTTTTTATTCCTGTATTTATGTTTTTCTTAAATCATGTTCTATCCTCCATAGTTGTTAGCTCGATGTGGTTATAATGGTACAAATTCACTCCAAATCACATCACATTAAGGCCTATAGTTGGGCGTTCATTGTTTTAAAAACATATTGCTGGTTCAGAGGTCTATGCATTGGTTTGTCATCATGCCGGTGCTCGAGTCACTAACAGTCACGCCCATAACGCTTTACCCAGTGTTACCAGCAGAGGGCGGTACGCACCCATCAGAGGGCACTTCCGGAAACAGACCGATCTTAACGTCCAATCAAACAAGACTTCAATTTTAAATGAGACTGTAGTTCCTTCTCCATGTTACTGAAACCCACAACAAACACCGAAACTGTGACCCCATCTGTTGTCAGGACGGAGCTTTGAATGATACGACTTTTTTCCTTCTAGTGGGTAGATTTTGAGCTCCAACTGCCTCGCATCGACAGCCGTTTCATGGGCACCCAGGAGGGAGAGAGAGGTAAGGCAGCCGAGGCTCTGTACTCCCCGTCCGGGGGAAAGCTAGCGACACGTATCGTTATGTTTCTGCTAACATTAGCTGCTAGGTTTGTGTTGCTTTGCTACTGTCACCAAGCCTGTCATTACATGAACACACATATTCTTTAGAGATGAATTACAGTTTTGTTTAAGTATCACAGTTTAGAGTTCTCTGATGATATTCCCGTTAGCAAACAAGTAGCAACGGGCAGCTAGCTACTTTAGAGACAACTCAACCGGTAAAGTTGTGTCAAAACCTACCAGAGGTGACTTAAAAGTGTCAGACTATACTTTGCTTGTTGTTTTAGCATCCCAAATCCACGGCCATCGCTATAATTGGTTAAAAACGTAATGTATGTCATCCACCGGTAACGTTAGTCTTTTTAACGGTAGCGTTTTCAGTTCATCTTTATCATTAAAAATACATTAGTAAAATAACCCAAACAACTAACAGTACCTTGATGAAAATGAGTGTAAGAGTAGTAGTAAGGTAGATATTGTGTTTAAGACGGGGAGATATGACTCCCCGCTCTCAAACTTAAGTTTGCCGCGGATGGGCATTCATGATTAACAGTATCACCCCTAGAGGAGGTACTGATCCTGCTTTTATAAATATATAAATAACAAGTGAATGTCACAATGAGCCATTCAGCTGACCTTCTCCCTTTCTTTGGAAACAACGTCCTGTTTTTATTGGGGAGGCAGACAGTGTCCAAACTTTAAAGACTGTTTTGCTTAAGACTTTCCTTTTGACATGTTGATTGTATTTAGATTTTCTTTTTATTTGTATCTATTTTAATTGTATTTTACATTCTATCTTGTCTTTTTATTACGTTCTTGTAATTGTATTTATCTTTTAGCACTGACATTAATGTTTGTTAATCTGTGAAGCCCACTGAGACCAGACCAACATGTTTAGTGATATTGGGCTATATAATTAAACTTTGATTTGATAAACTGGCTCTTTATCCATGGTACATGTAACCCTATTCTCTAGTCTATAGGAAGACTTTCTAGATATGAAATCCAAATGTCTGTTTAAGGACTTGATTGTTGGTGATGAACAAGACGTTTGCTTTTATTTCTACAGATTGGGTAGAGGTGGCAAATGATCTCCTCAGCAAGTGTGCCATAAACCTAAGGCTGAGGAAACTGACGGACTGTGATGCAAATGTTTTCATTGCTCTGTACGAAAACATCTTGGGGGAGAAGGTTCCAGGTAAGAGCAAGCTGCAGATCAACCAAATGTCGACACAATTGGTTAAAAAAAGAATTGGCACATATTTTGATTTTTTCAGTTCATTTTTTCTTGAGTAGAATTACAACTATTGACCGTTTACAGCTTATTACAGCTTGGATAATATACTGAATTTCTAAAGCATTTGACGTGCTGGTGAGACTGACCTAACAAGCTTTATTAAGCAAATGATTATTAATGTATATTGCAAAAGATAATCGATTGAAATCTGATGAAAATAACTATTATTTTTAGACCAAACGATGCATATACATTGTATGCATGGCTGTGAGGTTTTAGTCCAGTGTATGATCTCCTGAGTGTGCTTAGTATGTGAGGAATGCTTCCTGAGACCATTATATATGCCATCATGAGACTGTTAAGGTTGCTGAGCTCTTTCCTGCCTTCTAGGAAGTGTGTATGCATGTTGCTGTAAGGTTGTGTGGATTCCACTGTTTCTCTGGTCTCATACATGCTTTGGTGTTTAACATTTGTCTATGTGTATATATTTGTTTAGATTACATTGCAGCGCCATGCAGTCAAGAGGATGAAGCCCATAACGTTCAGTCTGTAATCGATTCACTCTCCCTGGATTACCTTCAGATCAGCCTCTCACACATTACAGGTATAATGCACTTTCACTCTTTGCAACAGTAATTATTAAGATAAGAACATCTAAAATGAACTGCTACATACTTCAGATGGTAGAAAATGTTACTTTCAAGTCACTTTATTTTTGGCTGCATGGCCCCATATCCTTCTGTTCTGAAGGGGTAAACCAAAACACAAGGTCACTTTAACAATCGACCCTTTTCTTCTGCAAAAGTACTGAAAGTAATACTGATAATTGCTGTGTTTGCAGGAGAAAATGTTGTCAGAGGGGACAAAGATTCAACCGAGAACCTCCTGGAAATCTTTGATGGCCTCCTGGAATATCTCAAGGAGGAGATAAGCGAGGAGTCACAGAATGGAGGTAGTCACATTCATTTCTCACTTTTCCTTCATCAACCCTCACACAGATTGGTACTTTATCTTCAAAATGTCAAAATAATCTTATTCCAGCTTCTTTAATATGGATGCTTTCTGGTTTCCATACTCCTCTATGACAGTAAACTGCATATTTTTGCCTGGACAAAACACACACATTTAAGTATGTTTTCTTGAAAAGGCATTAGACTATAAGTGACATCAGTCCTCTACACATATTCCAACTTTTAACTTCAAACAATTCTTATCATTAAATCACTTTGCAGAGAAAGTGGCAAGAGGGCCAATTAATGGCAGCCTTAAGGATCTGGTATTTCCAGTTTCCTTGAAAAAAAAAAAGATTTTCGTTTTTACTGACAGTCACAGTCTCTGTTAAGGTGAGACTGCTTATTTGCTAGGGCTGCTCAATTAATCGTATTTTAATCGCAATTACGATTATGGCTTGCAACGTTTACGAAAACAACGTAATCGAAATAAAACGATTATTTTTTTATTATTACTTTTATTTTTTCAAATTAATTATTTTTTGTATTGGTTTTTCAGTTGAATTATACTTAAAGTTCAGGGTAATCAACTGTTAAAAACATACTGTTAAAAAAAAAAATTCTCCAATAAATTGATGTTTTCAAAGTAAATGGATAATTGTTTTTAATAATCGTGATATCAATTATTGACCCAAATAATCGAGATTATGATTTTTGCCATAATCGAGCAGCCCTATTATTTGCCCTTCTGTATGAACAGGACATAATGTATCCTGAACCCAGTTTAGGACCAGCTGGTGCAGGATTTTAAAGAGAACAGTCGACTCTTTTCACTGCAGAACTAAGCATGCCTTTGTGTGAGTGGGCTGTCTCCTGACCGCTGCCAAACGGCTAATAGTAGTTCATGACTTTGTCTGCACTTACAAATGATGTGAGTGTCTAAAAGGCCTAATCAAACGTCCTGCATTTGTAATAGTGAAATTGGTTCAGTACAAGAGAAGCTCTTGGTGGTCAGTTTACTGGGGCTGAAGAGTTTAATAATCTAAGCCGTTGTCACATTGGTTCAGTGTTGTGCCTTTCTTTAGTGTCTAACAATGACAAGTTGTGCTTCAACTTTTAGTACTCCGCTTAGATAGGCCTAGTTGTTCCTGTATTTCGCTTCTGAATTTACTTTTGTTCTCAAACCCACAAGATGGTCCGAGTTGTTTATCAGTCTTTTAGATCTTTATCGTTTTGAAGTGTGAGCTTAAGGAAAACAGACATTTTGTCAGTCAGAATGTTGAATTAAAGGTCATGTGTTTTAGTTCCTCTTTAAAATTATTCAGACATTGATTTTGTAATCCCAAGTTTTGCTTTCTCTTTGTTGTTGGTTCTGTGTTTTTTCTTCAGTTTGTTTGTAGTTTTCTGTCTCTCCCTCTGGGTCATTTGTATAGTTAATCTTTTTTCCAGAGGAACTGATTGACAGTCTCAATGAGGATGTCCCTGTTGAAGCCATAGAGCCTACCAGCTGTGATGCCCCAGCGCAAAAGGAAACTAAACTGGAAGGAGCCTCGTTGTCTTCCAGTGGAGAGTAAGAGCATTTTTTTACTTGCACTGCAAACACTAGTGCACACATGTTGATTTGGAGATCAATTATGAATTTATATAAATGATAGATTTTATTCATGGTAAAATGTTAACTCTAGTTGACAAAGTCAGTCGATATGTTATATATTATTTTGAAATGCTAAACGTAATTATTGAAAGGAAGTTAGGAAGGGAGTGCAAAGTTTTAAAATCTTGTAAAAGTAGTTTGATACTAACAATATTTATATAAATATACTAATACTTATAGTCTGTCTTTTATTAAAACATTTTCTGATGAAAATAGTCATAACATCTAGATATTCATAACAAAAAAAGCATTTCATATTCAAATGCCTTTTTTTAAACTAATTGACAGTCGACAGAGAGAGTGGATCAAATGTGATAAATGTGTTTCTCAGACTGAAACTTGCAACAGCCCACACAACCCTTGCTCTTAAATTAAGAAAAGGCCAAGCATGGTAGGGCAAATAAAACTCTAAAACAAATGAAAAAATACCAAATCTTCTGTTTTGTTTGAGCTCTTCCATTTAAAAAACAAAGGTGACAGGTTTGCTCCACATGACTTCAACCATCATCAGCTTAGGAGCCAATTCTGGCTGCGTATCCTGTTGACTCAACAGACAATTAGGCAAACATTGGAGCTGTAGTGTAAATATTAGAGCCGGAGCGGGTAACTTTAGTCCGCACCCTCTGTTATTAAACTAGACCTTTCTTTTTTGATCTGGGGCCTCCGCGGCTCCGTCTCTATGATCTCTGTCATATGGTAATTTGTCTCTGTGCCAGAGGGTGCGGACTAAAGTTACCTGTTCCGGCTCTAATATTTACACTACAGCTCCAATGTTTGCCTAACTGTCTGTTGAGTCAACAGGATACGCAGCCAGAATTGGCTCCTAAGCCATATATATATAGTACATAGAATACAAATGCTCATTCTGGCAATTTTACACACACATATTTTTTCATAAAAAATAAAATACATTTTGAACAGACATGGATGTAAACTGCAACTCGTCTGATAGGAGGAGGAAGACAACCACGGGGCAGTCATTTTAGTTGTATGTGTCGGGTGCAGGTTATGGCACTGCTGGTGTATTCTTTCTATTCATACACTATTGCATACATGTTTTGGAGACAGTAAGAGCTATTAAAATATAAAACCGTTGCTGTGAGTGCCAAAAAAACACTGATTATGTCCCAGTAGCACAATGCAGCTTTTAACATAATCAGTGTGTAGATGTTCCTGCTGTGAGTATTTCAATATCTGTGGACAAGCATGTTATATGGCTCTGCCATGACTCATTCTGGCCCAATGACAAGGCTCAGATCTGGAAAACTCACGGTTTAACACGCAAGTCTAAGTATTATCATCTCTTTTGTCCTAAGTACTCGTTGAATTCTGTTATCAAGAATATGTCAATTTGAAGAACAGTTGTAGGTCATATGTAGTATTTTTGCGACTAAATATCTAATCCCATATCACAACGAACCATATTATTATGTTGTATCGTTTAGGTCCGCTGTGTATTCCAGTAAACATTCCCTCCATACCTGGAATGCTGAGGAGGCGGGATCAGCCAGTGAGCTCATTGGGCTGGGAGTCTCGGCACGCACATTCACAGCCAAGCAAGACGGTGAGACCCTCAAACGCAGCCCGTCTTTACCTCAATTCATGTGTTTTTCGGCAAATTACTTACTATCTATATTTCTACATTTTTACTGTTGTATTAAGATTTTTGAGGAGTTCAATGTTGCCTTCGTTAAAGATTTTTCAAAATGCATTTCTGTTTGAAAAATGTTTAGGCATTTTAGAGAACATAAGTGTTTTTATGCACACATTTTTGGTTTTATATTTAATTTTATAATAATGTGTTTACCTGTAATTGTCAGTGTACAGGAGTGACCTAACCAGTTGCGTGGCTTCACTGCAAACCACATATATATTCTGATACAATTTAGCATCAGCAATCAGTGTTTGGCAGACAAAGCATAACCTTGTTGACATAATCCAATTCCAGTCACAATTTGTTATCAAGCTGACGTTTTCAGCAATCTGAGATATAAATATTACCATAGAGGAATAATTTATATTTCTTTGAGAGTGTTATGACTCTAACGGCCCGTCCACACAGCGGCGTGTGTTGAAGCTTGCCGGCGGGCGTGTCTGAAACTCGACCAACAACCAATCACATGAATCTCCCGCCCCTGACATACAAGCAGCGGTTTGATTGGCTAGAGCTTGTACTGGCATATGATTCGATTGGCTGACGCTTCTGCCGAGGCTTCAAAAGTTGAACATTGCTCAACTTTTGTAGCGAGCCACGCCAGCAACGCTCCGCTTCGCTTCCCACAATGCAGTTCGGCGAAAAGTGCCGTCACCCCATTCAAAGTGAATGGTGAAGCTTTCAACGCACGCCACTGTGTGGACGGGCCGTTAAAGGTCCCCGATTATACTGTTTTTCATCAATATATTATAGGTCTCAGATATATACAAAACATGTCTCTGAAGTGTTTTTCTGAAATACCAAACGGCTCATTGCAGCATTACCCATAATCCCCTCTGTTTCAGCCCTGTTTCAAAAGTGCTGATTCTCTGTCTGTTACTTTAGATGAAAATAAGGAGCCACTCCCCGCGCCTCTCTGCGAGATATTTAGTTAAAAATAAAACAATGGTGCTCTAGGAGGAGATTCAGGTGATAAGGTGGGGGGTGTACCTTGGTTGCTGATTGGCTAATGGTTACACAGGCAAAAAAACGGTATGACATCATAAAGTGGCCAAAATCTGATCGGCTCATTTTCAGACAGGTTTTTATATAAATGGATCAGGACAAAAAGAGGGTGAATCTTTTTTCCTGAAACTTTCAGAATCTCTTTACACAAAGGGGACACATGTTGATTTATACAAGACATGAAAAAGTGGATTTAGCATAATAGGTGACCTTTAATAAACCTCGCGATTAATCAACAAGGTCCTTCCAGATCCCACCTCTGTCCCTCTGGACACACAGGACGCTCCATTGACTGGCGCTCTGCCCTCAGCCATCGCCCTGCAGCCACCCACCCAGAGCAACACCTCCCACAGACCGGACACAGACCCTCACTCACCCAGCCAGTCCCCTACAGCTGCCGGTCCCAGCCAAGCTGCTGCTGTCACCACAGAGGTAGCCTTATGATTCAGTATAAGCGTTTACATTTTACCTATGATTTTAATGCAATGAAAGGACATGCAAACTTTATCGTTCTAGAGGCAAGAGATATGTTACTCTAGTGCCAGCAATGCAACACTGTCTCTCTTTTAAACTCACTTTCACCCTGACACTTCTTATTTTAGTGATTTGAGGATAATATAGGAAAGGAAAAGCATACTCATCCAAAATGGCTGAGACTTGGAGTTTCTTCAGCAATAAGCCCATGTGTTTAACTTCTCAATTCTTGACTGACTGGAAACTACTAAGGATCAGTTACCAAACATCCTAAGGAAAAGTATATTGAATGTCTGCTGTCCTTTAGCTTGGAAGTGTCACATTTCTATAATAAGGCTTGCTTTATGGGTCAACTCCTGTACCGCCCTACAGCCATGACCAACCACACCCTCCCTTTGGATAACTAAGCCTCAGCCAAGCTTTTTTCCAGATTGTTTTATGTACCTAAACCAAACCCTTAACCGAACCAAAGCTTTGAACAGCTTAGCAACAGTCTGTTGAACTGCCTTTATGCAGGTGAACTTGGGTCTTTGTCATACAGCAGACTAAACCACAAATAGTTTGCTGAACATCTATTGTATTATTGAAACAAATCTTACTGACACAAATTGGATTATCAAATTTAAGTGACGAGTTGTTGACGAAGTTCTGACAGACATACACATATTTATTACCTTTTTAAGGAATTTAATGAAACTATTGGCAATCTGACACTCCTTAGCACGCTCAGGTCTTGACATGCCCAAGATCCTGAGGTTGTGTGGCTACACACACACACACACACACACACACACACACACACACACACACACACACACACACACACACACACACACACACACACACACACACACACACACACACGCACACAATAACAGCTTAACCTAGGGCCTGCTCCTATTAACCAAGTATTTGTTCTTGCTCTTTTCAAAAACTTGTGAACAAAACTATTGAGTGTTTTATCTCTTTGTCTACCTGCTAGTCTGAAATGGTCATCTAAACCTCGAGTTCTAAGTGTTTGAGGATTGTGTCAATAGCCAGCAAAATAGTTGGCAAACCCTAAAACCTCTCGACTCTTTATTCTTTTTATGGAAAGGACGAAGAATGCAGTCGGTATCATAGTTCAAAGCTTCCATCCTCTCCTCAGCCAGTTCTCTATTCCAAGTGCCAATCATGTTTTTAATTTGTTTAATGCTACAGACAATTGTGATATGACCTTGTATGTGTGTTTTGTTGTTACTACTGCTTTTCTATGTTCCTGTTTCTTGTGTTTGTTGAGACCAATGTTCCCCCTTGTGGACAATAAAGCTATATTTCTCACCATCCTTCTCACACAGCCTGAAGCTAAACCAGAGGCTGGGACAGTTGTTACCAATGGGCTACATTCTCCTCCTATTTTCCACTCTCCTGGTGAGTAAAACAAATGTACCTTCATATTAAATTCAGATAAAAATGTAAAAAATCTCCCGGTTCAGACATTTATTATTCAAAGGGTGCATGGCTGTTCTAGATATATTGACAATAAGGGAGTTTCAGGACAGATTTCAGAAAATTGCAAAAATGCTATACATTAGCTCTCCAAATGAAAAGGTTTTAAACACCAAATCCCAGCATGACATTTTTTACGGTGCTCCAACTTGGTACACACGAGCATCGGACGAAGTTTATCTTCAGATTCCCAGCTCTCAGATGATGCAAACAAATGATATGTAGCATATACTGTTGCCTTTTCCTCCTGCCAGGTATAACTTCATTGGATTATAAATTATGACAGAATATTTGAGTCGACAGTGGATCTCCTTACCAACTGGTAAATCACCGTTTATCAAGTGTAAATGTATTCTTAATGAAATGTTTTTCTCAATTTCTAGCTGCAAGTGAATCCAGTCAGCACAGAGCCAGGACAGAGGTGGAGAGGGAGACACTAAAGGTGAGAACGCAACAAGCCCTTGTATTCATTTTTACAGGAACCTCAAACCCATGCAGAAATGTTTGGATCTTTTTTCACCTCCAGAAACCCTTAGAAACAACACGGGTGAAGGTTGGGTGTAAATGCAATTTGATGGAATTTCTATAAAGAAATAAACACTGAATATTACCTGCAAAACTGGGAACTCAACTTTTTTCTTCAATAGCTCATTTGCAGTCTTTCTTTAAAGGTGCTCTGAGCAAAAATCATACTTTATTGTAACATAAAATAGGACATTTGTTAGTGAAGGCTTATCTGTCACATTCTTGTTTATCCAAGACTGACAAGCCCATTCTGTGCCATGTGTCCATATTATTAAGAGGGATTTGATTCATTTTTATAAACATGCCACACCTTTATGTTAGTTTCCCTCTTTCTTGTTTTAATTTTCTGTAACTTTTTTGTAAACCAACTAAGGAATCTTTTTTTGTCTAATTTCAGCCCACTAACGGGGGTCCCAGGAGGGTTTTGTTCCGCACCAAGCCAGGTGTGCTCTTCCTTACCCTGCAGGATGAGATGGCCGTCACAAGTCCTTCTCCGTCAGACACTGAGGAGGAGGAAGAGGAGGATCTGAGTTATACACGAAGACAAGCGGACAGAAGGATAGCTCACAGAGATCGAACAGGCCTCAGGTAGTGGACTTTCTAAAGTCAATAAGAGGCAACAGAATATTGAAATGAAGGGACAATGTGTTAATGCTCCCTTTCCTGACTGTCTGACTATATTTGCTCCCTGAGCAGCAGCAGGTTGGAGGAGGAAGATTTGAAGGAGCCTCTGTCGTACCGCAGACAAAGGAACAAAAAAGCAGAAGAGGAGCTTCATAACATATCTGAGAACCTCTCCCATCGACTAGAGGAACTTGATCAGGTGTGAAATGTGTATAAGATATCATCATATCTTCATAAATGTTTTGTATCCAAGCAAAAGTGGCTTTAAATTTGCTGTGCATGTGTTTTCTAATTAAGTGTTTGTATTTACCTGTTTATTTTTTTTCTACATACACACTCTTTAAGCAATTGTTAGCTGTATGATTTAAAAACTCTGTAGGAAAATCTGGGGAAAATATCTAACCGTGATCATTTTTGACAAATAATGTTTTGGAGGGTTGACATTCTTACATCTTTCAAATGTTGTATTGTCTCTTTAACGCGTGCATTATTCCTGTAGATGCTCAAACGAGTTCTGGGGGACAGTGGAGAGTCCAGTGACGGGAGAGAAGAGGACAAGCAGTCCCACCACAGTGACAGCGTCATGGAGTGCCGCAGGGCTCCCAGACAGCAAACGGGTAAATACAAATGATGGCTAACACACAGTTAACTCTTTCATGATCTTTGATGCGCCGGCATAATTAAAATATTATTATTTAATTGTAAAATGTTATATTTTCAGGAGCACCTGGCACTGAATCCCCCCCCCGGACACGCTCCTTATCCCCCTCCCCTCCGCGGGTCAGTCGCTCCCTGCAGGGACAGTTGGAATCTGCCATGGCAGAGGCCTTGAGTCTGGATGATGGGAGACAAACAAACCTTGCCTCTGCTCAATCAAGACGAGGAGAGCTACACCACACACAGTCTCACCGAAAACTGAGCAAGGTATTACCATGGTTATTGTTTTCAAAGTGCTTTCTCTTTAAAGGTGGGGTAGGTAAGTTTCAGAAACCGGCTCGAGTGCACTAAAATTTGAAAGTACGCAGCCGAAAAGAATCCGCCCCTTCCTTCATACTTCCTTACAGAGCACCTCCTCCAACACACATGAACGCGCACAACGTCAGCAGACTGGTGAAAGTGGCCGCCTGTTGCTGGCGAGTCATTGAAGTACTGCTGCAATGCACGCCCAATGAGTGCACGAGATACATTTGTGCGTGCACGAGATGGAAGACCGACAGACAGGGCGGCAATCTGTATCTCGAGCCGGTTTCTGAAACTTACCTACCCCACCTTTAAGTTTCCATAGTCTGCGACCCTGGACATGTGGTGGCTTAACTAGTGGCACACTAGCATGCCAAATGTCCTCTTACTCAGCCATTTGAAGATGTGCTGCTTGATTTCAAGAGTAGTTGGATATATGTTTGAGGTTTATGGCTAATGAACAAGATTGCTGGCTTAATGATTTGAACTCAGATGTGTATATTTTTATAGTATTCTTATAAGTAATTTCAATGTCCTAATTATGAGAGAAATGTCATGAATGTTGTTCTTTAACGTTGCTTTTCACATATTCAGATTTAAGTTAATTTGCTTAACTTGTTTATTTTGGTTCTATTCATCATGTCACGAGCCTACAAAATAATGTGGACTCTCTCTCTTTCAGTATTTGGAGAATAAGGCCTATGAGGAGGAGTTGAAAAGATATGAAGACAAAGAACGGGCCGATATAGACAAGGCACGCCTCAAAGCTCAGGAAGCTGTAAGTCATTAGTATGATGTGTAGTACAATGGAACCGTAACCAAAGTATTATGTAATCAGACATTGTTAATGACCTTATTAAAAAAAAAACAGTTTAAAACCTAGAGACAATAGAGGTGAAACACAATCCTTTTATCATGTGCACTTTCTGAACTAAAATCAATTTATGAAATCACATGTGTTCAAAATAAGTGGAAAGTTTTAATGTATTTACAGAAAAACAGTCATAACATGGTAAATACTTTTAGAATGCATTCAAACAAAAAAAACTAAATCTACTTTCACGATAAACATATTAATAGCAACTTGTTTAATCTAATGGAAACTGACATTAACACCAAATGACCTCAACTGATGTTAAATGGTATAAAATGGGAAATGAGAAATAACTTCTGCTTTGCACACTACTCTACAAGCGGCAAAGCAAGGATATTAACCGTACCAAAAAGTCCTTTCGCTTTGAGAAAAATGAAAAAATTGCCAATATTGTAAGTTTTTGCTTTACCTGATGGGCAATTAGTCCTAGTTTACTAACCTTTTAAATGTGTGTGACTGTGTGTAGGAGCGCCAGTACAGAGAGGCTATACTCAGGGAAGTTTCGGACGCGTCCAGACTGTCTCCAGAGAGACCGAAGACCCAACGTAAAGCACAAACCACACCGAGACGGAGAAGGCAGGAGGCCCCCAGGAAAGCTCCATCAAGTAGGTTTAGACTTGTATATTTACCACATGGACCTTTCGGCTATTATTCTAGATTATGATTAATATTCAAAATTCATTTTTCCACACTACTAGTATTGTCACTACTGGAGAATAAACAATGCTTTTAGCTTCTTTTACTGCACATATTAAACATTATTACTAAAGCTTCAGCTAGAAAGTAAAGTTTACAGAATTGTTTCTCATCAACAAGCATCTCCCACGGCATAATAATGATCCAACTTTAAGGCAAATCTGAAGCTGGATTCATGCCCAATTTCAGGTTTGTGTGAGTCAGTTACATCGTAGACAGAGTTGCCTCGTAGCTCTTCAGGTCTGTACGAGGTCATGGTGCCTCTGAGACCGAGGCTTCAGAAGTGTTTGTCTTATTAAGCTGTGGTGACTGAGCGGTAGCCTTTAAGGACACCTTGTCCTTTGGCTGACATCTCTTCTTTCGCGCTTTTCTTTTCTTTTTAAAGTTCATATTTCTCACTTCAGGCTGGTTGGCCCACTTGCCGTGATAATGGCAGAAGTAACAGCTTTGGTAGACTATCAAGAAAGGACCATTAGTCTGTTTCATACAGCGGCACTTTCTGTTGCACATGGGGCAATCCTTCATCAGCTGCAGGATGGCCTCCTCATCAACAATGTGCTGCAGAGCTGGTCTGCTATGGGGAAGAAAATGAAAGCAGATACATTATTATGACACTTGTTGCAGCACGGCTAGAGGTGAAAACATGTTGTCACTACGGATTCATTGCTGAAGGTATAAAAGTGGTGCAGGGGTAAATGAAACCTCTGAATTGATTAACTGTATCACAGAACTGTCTGCCTTTTTATTGAAAGCTATGTGGTTTACTTTGCACATCAGTGTTTCATGATCAAAGATGTTTTTTGACTTACTTCTCCGTGGTTACAGTGCATGTCTCAGGTACATTTACTTGAATGCCTGTGAATAAATGTTGGTTTTTGTTAGTCAACCGCATCTTTTTTAGTCCATTGTAGTAAATAATCTACATTGTAAAAGTAACAAAAAAAACTCTATTGGACAACTTGTATTACATCAGCAGCCAACAGTGTATACACACTGTCCACACCTGGCTGAGGAACATCAGAAATGTACCAGACAAATAGTAAAGAACATTAAAGTTGAAGATTATTCAACGTCTCACCTGAGCTTCTGACCTGGCCTGGTGGTCCGTCCATTACTGCCGAGCTGTCATGCAGCTGTAAAATACCACACAACACAGACACATTTCAAACCCCTGGCTGCAGACAATGACTTGACATTTTAGCTACTACATATACGTCAAGAAGAATGGCAGGGAACTAGAATATCCCCCCGTCCTGCTCCATCTTATATGTCCACTGTGTAATCCTTCCCTTTAACTGTGCACATCTCCTGCAGACCCACATGAAACAGGTGTGAAAGTGCCTACAGTAAATGGCAGTCAGCGTGCATCTAGTTTAGAGAAGCAGACCGGAGTACCAGCAAGGAACCAAAACAAGGAAAGAATCAGTTTAAGCTGTATTTCGATAATTTTTCACAGCTTCACCTTGCTGTCAGACCAGTCTGTATTTCTTTGCATAAGCGCCACTTAGCCATATACAATATTACGCCGGAAATCAGCTGTCATTGGTCTAAGGAAGACACAACAAATGCAAGAAATTATAAATGAGTGATTATAACAGTAAAGTCTACAGAAGAAGAATTTCCCAAATGGAGAACTATCGAACCAAGAGAGCAAATCCTTAATCGCTTGTGGAAAAGTTGACATACTTTATGTTCACCTCTGTGTTTATTGCCAAAAGATTGTTTACATTGTGTGTCACCATAAAGTAAAAACTAACTGCAGATAGTCACAGCACCAATCAGCTCATCTCTGGTTGATATGTAGCTGCATGTGAGGCAAGGTGAGCTCCAGATGATGATGGTCTGAGGAGGGATTGTTCAGGACTGGTGGGAACAACAGTGAGTTGTGAATCTATTGTGGAGGCCCGGTGGCTCTCTAATGGTGACTTCTTGTGAGTTTTACATTGGGGGACCCCATGTTTTTCTGGTATTGTGCTTTGTGTCGTTAGTACATGCCTGTTAAAGTATTATATACCAATAATGGTCCTAGTTTGTTATGCATTTTTAAATAGCATGTTGACCTACATCTCCATCATAAACAAACTCGCTACCCTATACATCATTTACAGAATGTATGTGGTTTGTGTTGCACTACCATTTTGGTTCTCATTGAAACAAAACAAAAATATTTCTATACAGGTTGTTTGGTAAGTTGTTCTGTATGTGTGTGGACATTCAGCGCCATCTTACCTGTAGCCTTGGTACAGCAGCGGGCTTCCGCAAGTTTCTATTTTGCCTATCTTCAGAGAAACGGTCACTGCAAACGCCGAGTTGTAAATGTCCAAGGTTGCAAGCCACTGCTGTTCAATAATGTTCAAACGTGACGCGGTGAAAGCTAAATGATGTAACGGGACACGTAATTGTCTGCACAGCACGGAAAAACACATTAACTCGCCATCGTTTTACAAGCACAGCAGCGGAAGCGGAATACAGTCTGCAGCACACGTTCTCTGGCGTATGTATACGGAAGTTCTTCGGTTGACAGAATGTAGTGCCACATTAAAGAGCCGTCTGACGGCAAATGAAGCCGGCTAATACCTGCTGCAACCGATCACAGCATTGCATTGCGTTGCTTCTTCACACTGCGTGACTTCTCCAAACTTCATTTTTTTTTTTATTTCAAACCTTTATTTATACAGATAAATCCTATTGAGATCATTGATCTCTTTTTCAAGGGAGACCTGCTCAAGTAGTTCCACATGAAACATAAAAACATAAATAGAACAACAAAAGGACATCATACAGCACAATTTACATAATTATCCACATAAACAGGAACCAATAGCTTCCGATTGACTAGCATCCAACCGAGCTTTAAAAACATTTAGTGGCACTTGAGGCGTGCATACCGCCATCTCCTGTAGGTCGGCCACTTTATAACCCCACTTTAAACTATGCCTTTGGTGAACAACACACGATGCAACATTACACCGCCGACTTCAGCTAACATTAGCCAGTCAGTACCAGACTGAATATATTTAAAGGTCAGTACGTGTGGTACTGTCGGTGGATTCCGCAGCAGCTACTCTCTCTCTGGTGTGGCTGCACTGCAGTCACTTGAAATATGATGCTTGTATTCGTGTTGTTATGGTACGGGTCCTTGAAGCGGCCAAACATGACTGAGAACCCTATTTATTTCTCACTGATGATACATAGTAAATTGTCAAATAAGTTATATTAAATCCAATTTAAAATACTATTCGACGGTATTCTACAGTTTTTAATTATTTGAACAAAGTTGCCTCAAAATTAAAATATCGTGTATGGTTTGTTTAAAACTGAACTATGTCCAGGTGCCTTTTAATTTTATTACACTGTACAGTCTTTGCTAAACGTAAAGGGAAAGTAAGCTCAATTCACATTACATAAAATATGAATATGTTATTAATGTACCATGTCGTTAGAGCTGTCTTTCCCATTTAGATTTATCAAAAACTTTAGTAAAATCCCATTTAACTTTGAGAGGTCAGGGTCATTCTAAATAGGATTCACTGGACATTTCTGCTAACCTATGAGGGACATGTCAAAAATCATTATTGCATGATACTTTAAATGTTGATTTACCATGTTATAGGCTTGGATTTAGTGACATCTACTTTGAGGTTGCAGATTTAGACCAACTATTTATACTTTAGTTGTAATATTATGGTTTGTGTTTTCTCTTCCTTTCTCCAGTGAAAATAAAGGAGAATGACCTCTTACCTGTGCTTCGGGAGGAGCTGCCCCACCTTCACATCTCCCAACAAGCCCTGGGTCGAATGTGGGAGCAGCAGATGCAGCAGGTGGACAGACTCCATGCCCTGTCGTCCCCTCAGAACCAGCGACACAGCAAGATCTCCAGCCAGGTAGGACTGGGAACTGGGTGCCAGACCAGGATGTGCCCTTTAAAATCTGGAGCATATGATTTGGTTGATGGATTGAATGTGTAAACCCCTGCTTATCTTTCAGGTTCAGGAAGCGCAAAAGAAACATGACCTGCTTCAGGAGATCGTTCGCAAAGAGAAGGATCACAACAGGCGTCTGGTGAGCGTCAACACAAACACATTTAAAAGCTCTTTTTTACATCTAGAAAACTCATGCACAGTTACAATGGCAATTTAGATGACTCGAGTAGATTGACAGATCAATACATTGAACTTTTATTGACTTTCTTGCGCTGTTCTCCAATCATGTATATTTTATCTACGTAGCTACATACTTGTGAGACATTATCCCTGGCCCTACTACTGTAAATTAAAAATACAAGACTAATTTAAAATTCAAAACTATTGTAACACTGTCCTGGATATGCAGTGTTTGTCATACCTATAAACTTTACCTAAAGATAGACGGAACTACAGCTCCCCTAAACTGACGCTAAAGTATCTCTATCGCCCTCTGGTGGCTGGCTACAGTACAGGTCATAGGAATAGGAAATGGGATAACTAAAAAACTAAAAGAAGCTGAACCATTGCAAGCTAAAACTGTTTTTCTTCCAGAGGGACTTCAAAGAGCGTGTCGTGCAGCAGAAGTCGACCCAGAACAGACTGAAGGAACAGAGGCAGCAGATAGCACGCGCCAAGAAGTACCACAGCGAGTACCACGTCCAGCACCGGGCCCGCCTCATGAGGGCCCGCACCGAGGAGGAGAGGGTGGGTAGTGAAGGCCAATACTCACTTTGAACTCCCGCTGACAGAATAAGACCACAACCAACAGATACTTACAATATGTGTTTATCTCTTCATCCTTTTTTTTCAATTATTAAAGAGGTTTCCTTCATTATATACTGTATTTCAAAATGCCACCAAGTCAGAGCTTAATATGAGAGCAACTGTTAGCAGATATAAGTATGGTTACGTAGTTAGATAATAAAGTACAGACCCTGTGATAATCTGGTATTAGTGCTTTTGTTGATGTTTGGTTGTGTGTTCAGATGTTTCGGCAGCTGTTTGAGGAGGGGTTGGAGCTACAGAAGGTTCGGTTGAGAGAGCAGAAAGCTTTCGCCAGGGAACAGCGTCTGGAGAATCAGAGACGACACCAGGACCAGATCAAGTCCATGGAGAACTACTATAAAGACCAAGTAAGACACACACCTAAATATAAACCAGGAAGTCAGCCTAACTGTGGTCCTGTTTTTAAAATGGGTTTAAAACATGCTCATTATTTCTAGGTGAGCTATAATGTTCCCCTCTCTTTCAGTTTTCACTACTAGCTGAAAAGCTCTCTCTGGAGCGGCAGGACATCCAGGTTCGGAAAAAAGCTCAAGAAAAGGTAAACCTTTCAATTATGACCGTGGTCACAAATAAACTAATGATTTATATTGTCAGACGGCTCAAGAGCCAGACATTATTGAAGTTTTTAGGTTGAGGTTATTATGTCTTTGCAGTGACTTCAGAGCTGAAATGTCCAAATTGAAAAGAATGTCACATTTCCTCACAGGCTCTGCTGAAGATGAAGAGAGAGCTGCGTTCAAGAATGGAGCGTGAGATCGGCGAGCTGCAGAAGATCATCGTCGAGAACGACAAGGACGATCACTTCCAGGATCTGGAGGTTCAGAGGCTGCGCAGCCGGGTCCAGATGGCTTCCTTCCAGAACAACACTAGCTTTCTGCACTGACCAGGGAACAGAGACTCAGGACGGTTTGAAGCTGGATTTACATCAGACGAACATTATGCAAAAGACTGTTTCTGCCTCTCTAAAATAATGGTACGACTTTCCGGCCGCTGAACAGTACATCTGCATCTTCCTTTGCACAGAAGAGGAAACTCTCGTAAGAACAAGTCCTGATGATTATTAATTAACTGAATACTCAGACAAGATGTAGCTATTAGCTTATTTAGCTAACTTCCTCTCACCTCAGCTGCTATACCTGAACTTAATGACACCTTGGACCGAGTCCCCTTCTTCCATGGATTTTTAGTACTTGATAACTGAGAATGTTTGAAACAGTCTTTGTGAGCTGATCTCGTAGCAAATGAGTTCAAATGTTCTTCCTTTTGCCAAATAGAGACTTTTGATGCAGTTATTATGAATGTCCCACACCGACAGATTTTTAACTCCCATTTCACCCTTAAATGTCCGATCATTAATGATTTAACAGTGCTTGTGGATTATTTATTTGTTATACTTAATGTTGTTTGATTTTTAAATTAACCTGGTGTTCTAGGTTAATTCTGTCACCATGGGCGATGATAATCAGTCTTTTCCTCCATTGTGATTGTTTTTAACTCTCCGCCTGAACTAAAGGAATCGTAGTTTTAAACAAACAGGTTGTGATGTTAAAACACTGTCCACTGATATATAACTAATGAGCACACCATTTCCCCATCATCATCTTCCATTAAATGTGTTTGCTCACTCATCTCTTCTGGCTGACATGGGTCAAAGTTCAAGGTTTACATTACGATTTTCTTCCTCAAATACGCAGGTAACTGTTTTAGTATTTTATTGAAGATAAAGGCTGATCCTAATACACTCGACCAAAGTATCCAAAAACATAAAGTCACTGAACAAATCCCTTAACGATGAATGAACATTTCTAATTCAAAAAGGTAAAAGACCAAATCCAACCTTACATTGCAGAGACTAGAGACAATTACCTGTACATGAATGCCAGTTTATATTGGCCAAACTTGTGCATCAAATGAGAAAGCAAGGTGTCTGGAATAGATGATGTACAATGTGGACAGGAAAACTCAAATGGTTTATTACTTTTTCATAACACGTTGCTAGTTGTATCTGGATGCTGACATCCCATCTAAGGGCCTACAGCTAGACATATTAAACATGATCAGTGTGGGGAAATCAGATCTGCTGAGTTATGCCAGGTCAGGGGGGAAAGCCATTGATGGGCACCAGCTGCTTTAATTCCCTTTTTGCCAGGATGACTTCCTTCCTACTGTTTTAGTTTCCTTGCAGAGAGAGTTAAATGAATTTTCAATTAGCTGGGCAGTTATTTATAGAATTTTTCTGAATTGCACAGAGTACATTTACTCTTGCATGAAATTTCAATGCAAATCAGACAAGCTTCTGATGTTATGGCCCTTTGATCATCAAAGTGCATCCTGCATACAATTACACCGTGCGTAGCATATCCTAATAAAGACTGCGTTGAGTTTAACAAATAACATGAATAAGATGAGCCATTAAAACACGTTTCAATACTGCTTTTTCTGAGAAGATAACTGTGAAACTACATATTGGCTCAACGACGGAAACCTTCAAAATACTTACACGTTGAACTAAGAACCTTAACACAAAGACCAAAACATCTTTCCTTAGTGAACCATCTCTGCCTTTAGAAAACAATACAAAACCTCTCACTTGCATCAGATGGCGTTCTGATGGGTGTGATTATAACAGGAAGGGTGACATCTTACAGTGTAGTTGACACAGCTTCACAGAGTCCAGAGAAATATAACCAACCTGAACGAAGGCAGCAGAAATTCAGCAGTTTTAGTCCAGTGTGTCAGAGGTTGAAAAAGAAAAGTGGAGCATATCTCAACTCAGCCTCACTGCTTGGCTGAGTTGCTTTGTCTACGTGCTGTATCTTTTCAATTGATCTGGAAATCTTCTTCCTCCTCATCCAGCAGGTTAGTCCATTTTGAGCTGCTGCTGCAGAAACAGCACGTCTGGTTGACCATGAGCTTTAGTCCTATGACTTGTTTGCTCACGGTACACCGTCTGTTGCATTCCCGGCATGTCTTCAACAGCTGAAGGAGGCACTCTACATCAACAATGAACTCTGATGAGCTGAGGGAGATAGAAAAGACACAACATAACCTTAATAACAGGTCTTATTTCAATGTATAATGTAAATAAAGTAATGGATTGAGAACATCTTATGAGAAAGGTTCAATTTAACAGTTTTTTTTAACATCATCACACCTCCCCAAATCCACCAGGTAGCGTCCGTCTCCCACACTTAACGAGGTGCTGAATTCTTCATCTTCTTCAATATCTGTGTGGATTAATTTAGACATATCAGTTATGACTTCACCTTTTCCTGTTAACAATTATCTTGCAATCTTTTGACTTTTTTCTTTGCTAGTGAAGGGCTGTGTTTATGTGATTCACCTCTATTTTCTGACTTGAGGGTTGTCGCACACTTATCTTCAGTATTTATTGATTGACCCGAGGCATCTTTTGTCCCCGACTCCTTCAAATGGGACAAGGAGCAGCAAGCATCATCGTGCTGCTTAGTCAAAAACAGGCAACACAATTGGTGCTGGAGAGAAATTGTTTGTATAGGAGATGTGAAACAATCGTATTTACCTTTTCAGTTTCAGGTGTCTGGACAGAAGGAGCAGCGAAGGTATCTTGCTTGACTTCATTTGATAAACTAAAAAAAGAAGCACCAGGGTTTACAATAAACTGCAGGATGTTGTGTTGACATGTCATATTCATTATTACTCTATAATCTAAATGTACATGAAAAGGCAAAACATGTCAGCAACACTATGAGGAAGTGACAGTAAAAGTAGCAATAGTGTAAACAAATTGTAAATAATACAAAAGTATCTGTATACAAGTAGATTTTCTTAGAATAAAATATTACTAATACTAAATATATATAATGATATACTATGGTACTGTTTATTGAAAGTTGTATTCATTTATTAAAGTAAAGTACAAGAGGCTCAAACCTGGGATTAAGCAGCTTTTGCTTCTTCACAGCAGGTTCAGGAGGCTCTGAGCGTGTTTCTTCCATTTGTTCAGTTTCTCACTTTTGGAGGGCTATCTGCTATTAGCTAGAACATAATAAATAAAGGAAAAGCTGTTTAAACAAAGTCTTTAGCCACAACCACATTTTACATAAATCTACTACTGAATGAAATCAATGTATTTATGAAAAATATTCAATATTACAGCTGATTAATTAAAACTAAGTATATTAACTTCATAATGTGTATATAATTACAAAACTAATTGACACATTCATCAAAAATGTTTCACTAAATAGTTGAAATATTAATTAAAATCATATTTTAAAACAGTTTCCCCAGTTTTCTACTTTATATATTGTTTTCAAAGTTAAACAATAGCTTACATATTGAAGACACATACATTTAACAACAAAAAGGTAAACAAACAAGTCGTCACATGCTGATTTATTGTAAATTAGCTAACGTCAGAAACCAGACTCAGTGAGCCCAGATCACGTGTCTGTCTTTCGCGCCACTGAATAAACCCACTTCCGCCTCCTGTTAATGACGCAGCGGGAAAATCATCTGCGTGTATCGGAGGGACCAGTTTACAGCCCCAAGGTCCTAACAGCGAGACCCCTCCTGAACTCCATCATTATGTCAGGAATATAACACTCCTGTGTAAAATGATATCTTCACAGCACCGTGTCTCAGTTACAGAAGCAGCGCTGAAGCCCTCTCTCTTCGCCCGCACACAGCGCAGCCAGGCGGGGAACACAGCTCCGTCCCTCCCGGTGGAAACAGTGCAGCCGGTGTCCTGGCAGGCCGCAGTTTACACAACCCACACAATATTTCACCATGGTGAATTGAAGATACAAATACGGAAAGATATCATCTTACTCACTAAATACTGCTACCAAGTTACCAACTGCACATCATTTGAAGCTACTAGCAGTTAGCCACTCCCCCTTTTTACGTAAAATGATGCGATGTTTACGTGACTTTTTTCTCTGTATTTCTGCGAAAGGCTATCAGAGGTGGGAGAAGTACTCAGATTGTGTACTAGAGTAAAAGTAGAAATACCAAAGGTTAGGAATACTCTGTTACAAGTAACAATACTGTATTCAAAAAGTTACAAGTAACAATACTGTATTCAAAATGTTACTCAAGTAAAAGTACAGTATTAAAAAGGTTTACTCAATTTACAGAACGAAATACAGTAGGTCATAAAACATAATGCGGTGGTCCAGAGCCAAGTTTATATAAGACAGAAATAAATTCAATCTTCTGCTCAACTTACTCATCAGAACAAAAGACAGTAGTACACGTGGTTCTATAAAACATAATGCTGTGAGGTTCGAACAGCATAGTTTTATTGCTCAGCTTTCTGCAAGGATACAAGAAGTGTATTACTTTGCTTCTTTATTGTCCTTATGTACAGGTGTCAGTTACAAGCTCACAGAGCAGCTGATGTGAAAAACTATGAACACATTTACTGTAATAATAAATACAAAAACAGATAGGAAATCAAAACAAATAAAACATGGTGCAGTTTAAAAAAAAGATTTCTGTTTTGTACTGAATTCAATCAAGTCATACACACACACAAACACACACATTTGAACATACACCTGCACATTTGCACTTAAAAGAGTAGCGAGAGAGTTAGCTGAGCATTGTTCTAGTTTGTAACCAATTAAACCATCATTTAAGAAAATCCTTTTGACCAGAACTGGCTCTCAATCCATTTCAACAATTCATCAGATCAGTTAAGAGTAGACAAATATCTCTTTATATCACAGGCATTCAAAGCTTGGCTGCTTAACTGGGGAGATTTCCCCTCGTCTGGAAGCTCAAAACCCCCACAACTTTTGCACTGAAGACTGAACCAGCCAGAAAACTTTGTGCCAACAAGTAACAAAGAGTAGAAGTGGACTGTGTGCACTGGACAAACATACATGTGTGCATATCAAGATCATGTGTGTATTCATATATACGTTATCTACATAGAAAAAAAAAAAAAACCTTAACCAGTCCATTAACTATTTGCTAAATAGAAGGAAGTGTCTGATTATAACTTGGAGCCCAAGTATGCATAATGTGTGCAAAAAAAGTTGTAATGCATTTCTCTTCTGCCTCTGAGTCAGGTTATTAAAGGATCAATCAAATAAACTCTCTGCAACTGTACAAAGACAATTTCATGTTCAGTTTCTCCGTTTTGTCTCATGATGACCACAAAATAAAATGTTCTGAAAATCAGCTAACAGACTGTTCATGGTTACAGATAAATGCAGGCAGTATACATATACAAAAAAAATAACATTTAAACAGATTTTTCCAAGTCAAAACGTTTTTTTAGAGTGTTAATTATGCAAATAAATAGGCTTTAACTCTCGAGCATCCATTAATGCAGAAGGGTTTCTTTGGATGGGCAGAGGCCGTCTTAATGTTGTGTTTCCGACTTTTCACCATGTAGCACCCCGGATATCAGTAGCAGACAACCTCAAACATTTGAAGCTCTGAGGGTTTGAGTCCGCCGGCAGCATTCAGTCCGTTTTCTTTATTTAAAAAAAATGTATGTTGCAAACAGAGAGCTCCTTGTCAAATGTTCAGCGGTGACACAGACCCCCAGAGCATCAAATCTGGCCATTCATGTCCTCCTATGAAGGCATGTGTGTGTTTATAAGTAAGAGTGATCGACCAAAAGGAAAATGTCACTTTAACCGGTGGACCTTTACACTACCATGGGTTTAAAGAGCCTCTGAAATATATTTGCCATTACAACCAGTATTACCCCTCCTCACACACACTAGCCTAATAAATGTAAAAAAGTAAAACAAGGGACAACTTCACCTGAGAATGCAAAGAGGTCTGTGACAGACACCAACATGCTTGCATTTAAATTGAACAGAAAGAACAAGCAACCATATACAAAATAGCTATGTATTTGTACATATATCCTCAAAAGTTACAGGTGTGTAGATACTCTGTATATTTCTTATGGAGTCCAATAGCAAATTAAACATGATATATTTTTTATCTAACGTGAAGAAAGCACTCCTGCAAGTCGCTGCTCAGTTTGTAAAGTGCTCTAAAGTGACGAGAGAGAAAGAAATACTTCTGCCTTTTAAACTGACGACGAGACTAAAAATGGACGCCTGCCTTGAATAGCTTATTTCAAGCCTGGTCCCTTGGACAGTTGTGCACTTTTCACATATGGTCTGACAGGAAGTGTGTTGGGTGATTTTGGGTTGGATTAAAAACTAAATGCAAGAAGAAAAAAAAAACATGCATCATTTCAACTGCTGGAGACCAATGTGTAGAGAACAGGAATACAAACCATGCTCAAAAAGAGTGTCAATCAGCATCCTGTGAGAGGATGGGAAACTCATCTTTAAACTTCCTAGCATACTTATGTTTACACATGCAGACGCATACAGACAAACATTTACAAGAGCTGTGGCCACACTGCAGTGATTAAGGGAAAACAATAATATGCACACCTTCTTCTTCACCAGAGTCTGTCCCTCTAGCTTAAAACAACCCACCACAAGCTCCAATCACAAACGCAACCAAACATCAGACCCACATCCAAGTAGAGCTCCACTTCAAAATGATATATTCACACTTTGAATTGTTTTGGATGGTTATGCAGTTGAGACATCGCCGCTAATATGGTAACCTAGTTTATTATGGAGCATTGATGTAAAAATCAAAGACTTTCCGTAGCATTTTAAGATGAAACCCTTCAAATATCGAAGCATTACAGGCGAGGTAGGATGAATGTGTTGCCTCCAACAAGAAAAGGACACACACTACAGCCATGAGGAGTGGAAGCTGTGTTGGTGGAGGATCAGATGCTACTATGGGCAAGATATGGCTACCTGCAGTGTTAAAGATTCAGTAGCATGACATGAATCAATCCGTTTGAATTGCAAAACGTAAGAGCGACTCAATGCTCTCAGTTGCCTGGGGAGAAAATATGTTTTGTTTTAAACTGTAAATTATTAAACTACTTCCTGATTTGATTAAGATCTAAAATTGAGATGACCAGGCAGTAATGTTTGTCTTTCTGTATAAACAACTCATAGCTCTCTGTATTTTGCACAATCTACAAAAAAACAAAACAATTAAATGACGGGATGAGTAGCAGCTGTTCAAACAGAAATCGATCAGGGGAGAATGTGGAGAGCGGTGAGGGCAGACTGCAGGCTGGTCAAAGACGCTCTGAGCGAGACATCAGTGTGTCTGTACATTTTCACACACAAACACACTCTCCAACGTGTCTCTCATTCCACTGCGAAGCCACAGGTCTCCTCGATCGCAGTCAGCAGCTTGTCGTATAGCTTGTCGTAGCTCTCGTAGGGCGGGATGTCAATCCGGTTGAAGCTGGAGAGAAAACAAAGAGAATACGTTCAAATGAGTGACGCTAGGTGAGAGGCATCACTTTTATGCAAGTGGTGCGTGGTTGTGTTTGTGTGCAAGTGCATGTGACACACACCAGGTATGGGCTTTGGGCAGATTGTTGGCGTTTGCATCGATCTGATGAATGGTGAAGAGTCTGGGCCCTGCAGCTCCTGCAGACAGAACACAAACAGCATGCATCAGCTGCAGTTCAGCATCAAGTCCCACTGTTCATTTACCCACCAACAATTTATCTAATAAAGGCCTGACACTTTTTACAAGGACAATTTAGCCTCTGTTCCTTGAGCTTTTCTTGGTAGAAAATATGCTCCTGAAAGGAACTGTGGCCTCAGATTGGTAACATTTAAACTCAACATAAAAACATAGATTAATCCAATTGTTTATTTTAGGATTTAACAACAGTATTCTGTCATAATTATGACATCAGAGACTGCACTGACCTCACCACCTTCAAAAAACTCACAAACTCACCTCTTCAATCTGGCTTTTAATGTGTGATTGTTTTTGTATTATTTGACTTTAACTATATATTTATTTGTTGTTCCTTCCTTTTCTTTTCCCTTCACTATATCTGTAAAGCGTCTTTGAGCACCTGTAAAAGCGCTAACAAATTAAATCTATTATTATTATTATAATTGGAGCATAATCCTTTTATGCATATATTTCAAACTTTCAAAAGACCGAGGCTACCACGGTGAAGTAACCAACTAAAAATAATATCAGGGTACAAGGTATTAAACTATTAAAATTTGAGGGTTACCAGAACTTAAGCGTAAAGGTTATTACAGGGACAGAGGCTAAAATAAAAAGAGAGCCCAGAGTCAGAGGAGTACCTTGTAAAGCCTTGAAGCCCTGCAGGGGCACTCTGGAGGAGCCGGTAACAAACTGCAGCAGCCGGGCCCTCCTCTCCTCGTCAAACGTCTCCACGGCTTTCCAGAACCACTTGACGATGTTGGTGTCGGTGGTGCAGTGCTTCAGACGGGTGTTGGACTTCCAGTCAGCGATGTCGATCTTTCCCAGGCCACACACAATCAGCTGAGGGGAGACAGACACACACATTTCAACTTGAGTTCATACGATACCAGAAAACTGTACCTGGAATATTTCTTGTATTTAAGAAGATGTAATAAATGATGGTGATCTTGTACCTCCAGTTCTTTCTCATCAAAGGATTTGAGCAGGTGTTGAGGGATAACCTCGTTGAAGCCTTTCTGCAGAGCCAGAAACTGAGCCTCGATGCCATGCAGGAAACGCCAGTTCACATACAACCTGCAGAAAACACCAGAGGAAGGAGACCGTTAGTTTATTTAACAATTGTGGGACTGCAAATACAGATTCACCACCATGACTCACAACTAATGACAATATGACAGATTGGACTGTCAAAGTGCAAAAACCGTGTTCATATGAAGCCTGTCAGCTGAAACTGAACTTGTTGCTGGCGAATTGTTGTCATTTTTTTAATTTGTTGCAACCCTCTCCTTACCTGACATACTCCTTCTTGGTGTCCTCCGTGACGTTCACACTCTTGCCGTTGGGTTTGAGCTCATGTTGGATGATTTCTCCGTAGGCATTGTGCTCCACACAGAAAGTGTGGTCCAGGACGCCGTTTATGTCATTGTCCCTGAAGAGGAGAGAGAGGGCAGGTTCATTTCTGAATCAGCTATCAGCAGGAATTATTTCTCGTTGCTCTGTTCTTTAGAATTAAGGCCAACAAAACTAAGAAATACAGCAGTCTTCTACACTCCTGCCCTGTGTTTCAGAGGAATTACTTTCGGCAACTGGTCGGTTATTGAGTTTTGATGATTGTCTTTGTTTGCTTAACAGGCACATTTGAAATAGGTGACATTAGATTAGGTAAGGATTTCTATTAAAAGAACATTGTGTGTGTGAAACTCATTGCATCCAAACATCTAGCAAGGGTGTTCAATTATATACATGGCATTAGCTTTACTGGCAGCAGGGGGCGCCACACTCATTAGAATGTATTAAATGACAGTACAGTCAGGTCTATGTCTTTCTGAAGTATATCATGTCCCTACAGGTCTGATGTATATATGTATGATTTTCTTTCCTGTACCAGCTGTAAGCAACCACTTTCTGAAGTAATTTTCTAATGTGAAAGCATCTGTAACAGCTAGGAAGCTACTCTCCTCCATAGCTTAGCATTGTTGTATTAGCATACAGTTAAAGAAGAGATCATTAAAATGAAGTTCTGTGTAACCTGCATTTATACCTGCTTTGACAAGTACATTTAATTAGCAAATCTTGTGAATACCAGTTTTATAATATACGTTTCCTATAATTTCGTGTTGCCAGGGAAATAATTTAGAGAATAAAAGAAGTCTTACAGGATCCAGACGAGGCTGTTGTGGAGGTCGGGGTCGACGGACTCCATGTCGTCCAGCGTGATGGGTTTCCCCAGCAGCTGTTTGTAGAAGGGCAGAGTGAAGCCTCCGTCGATGTAGTGGCCGTGGAACACCGCCATGCCCATGATGCGACCCACGAAGTGGAAGTACGACAGGTGCTCCTGCGCATCAGGCAGGGATATTAATATTAAGGCTTTCATTCATATCATATCAGCTTCTGTGTTATGTAGTATATGAAGATTCACATGAATCAGCTTCAGTTTTTTACCCAGGAGAGATTCGTTGCTGTCTTAGATTCGTTGCTGTCTTAGACGCTCAGAATAATCTGATTTGTTCACATATTGATCAAAATCCAAATACTAAAAGAAAGATCTAAAATTTTAAATTGTAGACACCTTTTTCAAATCCCATAAAATTAATGTTGTTTCAAATTTCTGCCCTTTGCTGATCATTTTTAAAAACCAATTGTTGTTTTTTTTTCTAGCTTACACATCCAAACAGTCTGTACCTATTCTCCATGGAAGAAATGTCTGGTTGATGTCTGCAAATTAAGATTAGCTTGATACACAAGTTATTATCAAATGTTAGATGCATGTTGAAAATTCGTACCGGGTTGACAGCAGAGTCCGGGTTGATCTGCAGAGTGTAGATGTCGTCTCTGGAGTACTGGAACAGGCCGTAGTACGGGTTCAGCATCTCGTGGGACAGCAGGTATAACCATTCCCTAAAACACAAAAGATTTAGAGTAACAGTGCAGATGAAATAAGCATAAAACAAATTTCCTGACATTTAAAACCATTGAAAATAAACATGTGCCTAAATACCTTGCTACCCCGCCATAGTCCAGTCCCTCCTCTCCTCTGAATTTGATCATCAGTCTTTTCCAGAGATCCTTCGGACGCATCTTCATCACCTGCCGGTACGACTCCTGCGATTCAAGACACACAGAACATTTAAAACGATGCACAAAACAAGGCAAGTTTATTTATATAGCACTTTTCTGTACGCTACAATTCAAAGTGCTTTACAAAACAAATTAAAAGACTTTTTAGGAATAAATACAGTAAAAACACATTATGTAATGGCATTTTACAACAGGCATTACAAAGCAAAGATAATAAAATAATAAAAATAAACACCACAGGTATACAATACATGTTTAAAAGGCATACTGTAGTTCGAATATGATCATCTCAATTAAAAGCAGCCAAAGAGATATGTTTTTAGTCTCGATTTAAAAATAGTAAGCGTTTCTGCGGACGTGCATGATTTGGGTAGTTTGTTCCAGAGTGTCAGGGCATAACAGCTAAATGCTGCCTCTCCATGTTTTGTTGTTACTCTCGGAACCGATAGCAGACCCGTCCCAGAAGACCTGAGGCACCTTGATGGCTCGTAATTATGTCGGAGTTCAACAATATACTTTGGTCCTAAACCATGTAATGATTTAAAAACTAGCTTGGTCACCAGCATATTTTATTATTGTTTATTGCTCTTAAAGAGAATACATTCATACCAGAGCATCCTGGCAATCCTGTCCTTGCATCTATTCATAGTAACCCTTCCCCAGTTAAACAAATAGTCAGTGTTTTCCTTTTTACATTACATAAGAGTCATCTCCGTGTCTGTCCTCTCACAGGGGTGACAGACAGAGACCCTGCCACAGTAAACAATCTGGCACTGCTGCACAGACTGGAAGATTACACTCAAACATTTCAGATACTCTAAACCACATGTGTCAAACTCAAGGCCTGGGGGCCAAATCAGGCCTTTGGTGGATTTAATTTCGGCCCGCAGGATAATTTCTAATTACCATTAGATCTGGCCCGCCGGTATATTGCACGCACACCTTCACTCAATCCTGAGGGTCTCCTCCGCTCAGAGCCTGACCCCAAATATTGATGAACTTGCACCCAAGATGAGATGCCAAGTATCTGGCTTGAACGAGCATCACAGAGCAGCACACTGATTTTAATGGATGTTTCCTTCTGCACTTTTGTTCTTGTGACAACAAGGCATGTTTGTTTTTTTTTAAGTTGTTGTTGGCCTGTGTAAAAATGTAATCATAAGAAATGACTCCGGAAAAGCTGCAGATAGAGCCATAAGAAATTAATGCAACTGATTATTTAATGTTTAATGTTGTTTTTATAGGCAATAATTTAAGCTTTGTTAGTTCCAGGTTTAATATGAGCAATAAGTTCATTTCAATACGTTTTGCAATAAACATTGAACCAGTCCGGCCCTCGACTAGTACCCATGTTTTAATTTTGGCCCACTGTGTATTTGAGTTTGACACGTCTGCTCTAAATGATAGTGATTAAACATGCATTGAATTGATTATGGAATGTGCACAGAAGAAAATATTTCCTTTGTGTTAATCGTTTGTCAACTTGTGGCACAGAACAAGTGTGGATAAGAAATCAGACTAGAATAATTGTAAGTGCATGCACACCGTGCCAGAGACTAACTGAAGCTCTGGTTCCTGCACGAGAAAACCTCCAGTGGATCTGCAGAGCTGCTTTTCACAGCTGTCACGTTGAAAGGCGATGAAGTCATATTTTTCATTGCTCAACTTGTAGTTATGAAGTTATGTCTGGCCACGAAGACTTGCCACTTCTGCCACTTCTGCCCTTAGCTCCTTCCTCCCCTCTCCTCCCCCATCTCTTTAGCTGCTGAAATCATCCAGAAAGAATGCCTTGCCTTGGTAGAACAAATGATTGGGAGAGCAGGAAAAAGAGAGACAGAGGAGGAGGAGAAAAGCAACAGAGAAAGAGTGTTTTTGTGGTGTTGTGAAGGCCTTTCTGTTCTGCTTTTCACTGGGAATAATAAAGCAGTTTGGAGCAGTGGTTCTGAGCTGCCCTGGGCCCTTTTCTGGTGCACGTCGTAAATTGGGTGAAAAAATGCTAGTAAAATGCAGAGATCTGGGTTTGTGAGGATTCAGTTTTAGTTTTCAGGGACTTTTGGGGTTTGCATGTCAGCATGTGATGCTTTTGTGAATGCCAGATGGGGAATTTTGTGCACACATGGTCAATGTACGTTATACAAATTCAAGGGAAATTCTGTGTTTGCATTCATGTATGTGTGCACATGTTTGCAGCTGTGCTCAGATGCCCTTCATCAGTGAGCCACATGTTTCCCTTTATGGGTTAAATCACACCAGGAATTTCAGGTTAGGGTGTCTCGTTTACAAGGTTCGAGGACTTTTTCAAGTCAAATCAAATCAATTTGATTTGATTTTGACATTTTGACTGAAGTGAAGCCTTTCAGACAAATACAGTGTTGGGATCATGGCGTTTTTTTATTTCTATAAACATGGAAATTGCAACGATTAGTTGACAAATGACAATTCAGTCATTATAAATATAAATATAACATTTCGATAATAGGTTAATTGTTAAAGTATTTTCTCCTGAAAAATATGGCAGAAAATACTGTTTTAGCCTCCCTAATATGTAGATTTCATGTTTTCCTGTGTTACAATATCTTAATAAACTGAATATATTTTGGTTTTTGATAAACAGAAGACATTGGAACACCTTGCCTTGATCTTTAGGATGGACATTTTTCAATATCTTTGGACAGTAATGCCAGAGAAATAGGTGATTCCACAATATGACAAATAATCATGACTTTCAGCTCAAATAAACATGAACAAAGGTAGTGTTTGTACATCGTGCAGCTTTCTAGGTAGCCTTCTGCTAACAGAAACACGTGCATTGTAAAATGTTGTTGTGTGTTCAGTTGAGTAATTCATTATTTCATCATTTTTACCTCAAATATCTCCTCACGGCAGACCTCGATGCGGCAGTGGCCGGCCTGTGGTTGTTGCGCAGAGAGCTCCTGCCGCAGGATTTTCAGCTTCTGCACCAGGTCTCTCTTGTATTTGGGCACCGTCAGGCACTCCGCCTCCTCAGGCAGCTGGGCGGGGGAGAGGGGCTGCGGCGGGACCCCGGGAACAACCTGCTCCTTCAACGGAGGCGTTTGACTGGAGGAATAATGTGAAGAGGATCCAAAGTCAGTCTGATTCACTAATTAACTTAAACAGCAGCATTAAACAATTTGTCCTGAGCAGCCTTTTCTTATTTGGACTTAGTGTATTACAGCTATCTACCATCACATTCCCATAAGTAGTTCTTATATTTGTTCTGGTGTACTGCTTTTAGGCAACAGATGTATAGAAGTAAAAAGAGGAATCCGTCCTGAAGGGAATTCCCCAACCCCTCCATCTCAAATATTCTCCAACCGCTGAACAAGGAAGTTTTCTAAGAAATTCCCTCTTCAGCCCTCACCCTCCTCACTCCCCTCAAAGAAAAGAGCTCTAAAGAAAGCCCTAAACCCTGAGTAAATCTGATCCAGACCTGAGGACAGGCCAGCCCTTTGACAGACGTTTGAAAAATATCACTAGCAGGAAAGACAGATGGAGGTAAACCCTGGCTAAGCGAAGAGAAAGAGATACACACAGAGGAAAATAAATATACAAAAGGAGAGAGGTGTAACTATAGCTGGACGAACCTCTATCACACATTTCTCTTTTCATCTAACTCTGTTCCTTTCGATACATCTTTACTTCCTGTCTAGAATAAAGAAGCTGACAGCCAAGTTTGATAAGGTATCCCTCCCCACCATCAACCACTACTTGAACTTCCAAGATACGACCACAGCCATTGTTAACATACATTTTTGCAACTCTACAGTCTTGTTTCTGTCGAGTAACACACGTTCTGAAGATGCCTTTCTTTTAGCTGCAAACAATTTCTGATAAATGTAGACTACAGCAACTGTTTTAAGTTCATGTTTCTCCTCTCTTGCTATTCAGAGCCTGTATATTTTAAAGCGATGAGTCGGCTTTAAAATACAATCTTGGCAAAGGTGAGCCATGGTCAGAGTTCTGGTGTCTCTGCCTCATTGTGGTCTTGGTGGTGGGACGCCTGGGTGGGCCTCCTAAAAACATTATCCATCTCTCCCTTCAACAGGACAGCAGCGGTCATTCTCCGGTGAGGAAACGCTGAGCCAGCAGAGGATTTCTTTAAATTATGCTACTGTCCTCTGCTGGGAGAGGAGGCTGCTGTTGGCCAAACACAAGACTGAGCTGGTGTATAAAAAGGAAGGAGAGACCTTCTGAGGTAGCAGCGTATAGCCACCCACTTATTCCGACACTTGTACATTTGGGTTCTCTGGTTCAGTGGGTTGAAAAAAAAAAAAAGCCTCATCTATTTGGGCTTTCCAAACTAAACGGGTGCAGTGTTTCACCAGTCTATCCCTGTATAATCAAGTCCGCTGCTATTTATTTTATTGGCAGGCGCTGGGGCTCCTAGCATGTCAAAGAAAGGGTAAGACTGCAGTCCTGAAAACCACTTTAGGAAGGAGGAGGGGAAGAAAAGATGGCCTTAAAACAAAATGGAATGAGTTGCCTTTGGCTCGGAGGCTGAAGAACCATATAATAAAGCGTAATTTAAGCGCACTTTTTTTTCTCCTTCCGAGGGGACGGTGTAATTAAAAATACGTTTCGACATAGTTCATCGTCTTTGGTTTCCAAACGGGGACGAGCTCTGCATATTTGATGGTAAATATAGAAAATACAAGGACGGCAAAGCTGAAAATCTGCCCGAGCCGAAAGAGAGGAATGGCTGTGACAGCTTGGGTAAAAAAACACCACTTGGGGAGAAATATAACTGTCAAATTCAATCCAAGAGCCAGAGGATTTCATTATTGTTATTCCAAGGTGGACGGAGCAGGAGGAAAAGGAGAAGTGAAGGAGTGTGCCAGAACTAAGTCACCTGCACCTGAACCTGCAGAGTCATGATAGTCCTCCATCCACAGACTGGGTGTGTGAGGTGAGGGAGTGCACGCACAAGAAAGCACGGCTGTGTGTGTGGAGAAAAACCTCTTTTTAATGTCAGCCAGCACAGGTGGGCTGTAATGAGTGTTGAGTAGGTGTAGTGGTGTTAAAGCTACACCAACTCTCCCACTCTGCCCCCCACCCAGCCTGGAGAATCAAAGGGCCCTTTATGAGTCTGAGCATCAGCTGGTGCTGCAGAACGTGGAGTCAAAGTGTGTGCACTGAATTATTTACTTGGATAATATGCGTGTGTTTTGCCAGTAATTGTGTGATCTTTAACATTCTTCCCACCTAGCAAAATACCACATCTGTACACTTGTGTTGGTTTAAAACGTACAGGAAGTACAGGAAACCAGAAGCAGACAGACTGTAGTGATGAGACTGCGTGCCGACAAAAGTATGTTGCATTTTACGACAGTCTCCAAGAATAACGAATGAAAGCTTTGCAAAATGTTACCATAACAGAAAACAATCTGTGCTTTCTGCATAATTTGACTTACTGTAGACAGCACGAGACCAAAAAGGTATTTGACACCCGAGTGTAGTACATTGTGCGTGCGAATACATAATAAATATAACTATATCCACCGACCTACCCACCTGTATCCCGCTCTATATCTATATACATGTGTGGGATGTATCGCTAACCCAGTCATTTGCATTTATTTATCTCTCAGTTAAATATAACTACACGCCCATAATATACCAAGTATATTATAGTATATAATCATCATTTCTTAAAACATCAATGCAAATGTTGATATAAATGTCATGAAGGTGTATAACTTGGTGGGGAAAATACCTGCTGATGCCCACTAATCCTAAATCCAACTTAAAATACCTTGAGCAAACACTGATGTAATGGTTCAGACATATACTAGGTGCTGGTGCGAGGGAAGAAGCTGAGCATGTGAGAGGCAGCGCGGCAGACCACAGTAATGCAGCTGTGGCTGACTGACAATTCAAGGCCTTCATTAGTCTGAAGTCGACGGCAAGCGGGCCGTCTGAGTCACACTAACACCAAGATGCATCCTGGAGGCTCCGTAGACTGAGGTGCAAACTGCAGACTCCCGATGTTGTAATGTCAAATTTGTTCCACGCAATCTGATCTTACAGACGAAACACAAACAGTTTCTACAGGCACTGCACACCGTTGGCTCTCACATGCAACCCCACTTTGTGTGTGCGTGTGTGTGTGTGTGCGTGCGTGCATGCTATATCTTTAAATCCAGTTGTTGATAAAAGACAGATGTCCTGACAGTGAGCCAGCAGACAGGCTGATAACTTTAACAGTTTTTGAAGCACAGAGGACGCTGGGGAGTGGGGGGCAAAAGTGTGCACTTGCTTACCTTCCAGAGTGTTGTACATTGCACAGTTATTGCTGTGACATGGTCTGTATAAAAACATGTCTTGATCTTGTTTTCATTAATCAGTGTGTATCACGGAAAGCTGCATTGGAAATTAAAGCTTGCTAATTTTGACCTTCAAGAAGCTCTCAAACTTTGTCTGGACTGCCTCAAATCTCTCCTAATAAGGAGTCGGACAAGCAGTTAATGATGCTGACTGGATAACATAGCTGAGCTTCAAATCACAACCAGAGGCTGTTCTGACACATATGGATACTATTTGACCAAATGACCAGATGTTGATTTCCCAAACATGTCTATTGTGCCAGCCGCTGTTATTGAAAGAGGTTTTGACTGAGAATTTGCACTAAAAAAGCAAAGGGGAAAATCTCCACATCACTCCATGTTCCTTTTGTTCTAATGACTCCTGCCTCACACACTGGCAGGCAGAAAGTACAGGGAGCTCCCCGACAGCCAAAATACACAGAGAACAAACCCAGAATTCAGTTCATCGTATCAGGGATTCAAACAACTCACAGGTTCCTTCCACACGAATATCACAGCCTTGGTAGTTGTCATTTTATCTAGACGTACTGCTAAAGTACCTTATCAATGTGTGATAATGTGAAAACTGTTGCTAAGCTAGCAGCCGATATGCTAACACGGGTTTTGTATTTTTTCAGGCCTTTCTGCCGTCTTTGCTGCAAGCAGTGGAGGCAGACTGCTGACCAACACACTGAAAGACCAACTGACAGCCCCTGACATTTGGTGTGTGTGTGTGTGTGTGTGTGTGTGTGTGTGTGTGTGTGTGTGTGTGTGTGTGTGTGTGTGTGTGTGTGTGTGTGTGTGTGTGTGTGTGTGTGTGTGTGTGTGTGTGTGTGTGTGTGTGTGTGTGTGTGAGAGTGTGTTTCAGACTTGAGTGACACCCACATGAAAGTCAACCCTGAGGAAGGTTGTACGACGTGTATAAAACACACATATTGGACATTTCCCTGTATCACAGTCAGCATTTTTCTCTTGTGATAATAACTGTGTGTGTGTGTGTGTGTGTGTGTGTGTGTGTGTGTGTGTGTGTGTGTGTGTGTGTGTGTGTGTGTGTGTGTGTGTGTGTGTGTGTGTGTGTGTGTGTGTGTGTGTGTGTGTGTGTGGGGGGGGGTTACCTGAGGTTAGTGTTTTGGCTTTCCATGGCCACACGGGAACCATTTGGACTTGGGCTGTACGGAGAAAAAAAACAAGAGAAGAGAAGGGAAAAATTCAGAGAAAGACAAAAAGGGAGAAAAGAGAATGAAAACAATGGGAATGACAGAGATGAGGATTGGAGCATTGAAAGCACCATGGGACAAGATCAAAAAGAGCAGTGAGACAGGAGAAAGAGAGCAAATAAACAAGTAAAAGGACACAAAGTAAAGGAATAAACGTAGATTAAAACAAGAAAAACAAATACAGAGGAAAATTAGGCCAAGATAGTTCCGTCATTGAGGAAGGCAGGAAGAGGAGGATGGAAAAAGAGCGTTGACAGAGACAGGCAGAACGGACATAAAGAGGACAAAAAAATAAGGAAAAAAGCAATATTTGATGTTCTTGGTCATTCAAATCTCAACTACAGCCAAGGTAATGTCCTTGAACATCCTGCCCTGTGGGCCTGAACACATCAGTGATTTATAGACTTACTTGAGTACTAGATGCAGGTTAGCAGAGAGTCGCGGGTCTGTGAACTGAGTTGTCCGGTTGTTGTGGTCGACAAAGTAGACGCGACCCGTGGCTGTGTTTCTTATCTCCCAGCCTGGAGGCAGCGGGCCCAGCTCCTCACAGTTCACATTGCTGAGATCCCTGAACAAATAAAACCAAAACCATCAGATTGGTAGTGTGAATCTGGCTAAAACAGGTTGACACTCCAACGTACCAAAAAAATAAATAAATAAGAAATTCCACGCACATGCAGACATCTTCATACATTAAGTGTGGCATAAGTGAGTGTTGAAAGGGATTACAATGTTCAATACAATGTTTTTAAGAATCAATACAATGGTTTTACCACAGCCTTCTATGGGGTTTTATATTTTTGTTGTTAGCTATGATGCAATTTGAGCTGCTTTTTTAAAGTTAATAGGTAAGTAGGAATAGTAAGTAGCGATCAGATTTGAACACAATTACACAAAAAACTGAACACCTTTTCAACTAATATTTAATAACCAAGACTAAATGTTAACCTTGCTATCGTTTGATGAATATGGGCTGCCGTTTACATTCACATGAACTAGTACGTAGACTTTTTCTTCACAGCAGATTCACATAACTCAATCAGATCGCTCGAACAGAGCTCTCAACAGAACAAAGAGCATCGTCAACATTAACAAAGCCAATGCTGAAAAAGCCCTTGCTCTAATTTCCCGATTCTTCTACGCTCCTGTACACTGACATTCCCGTCAGTAGGAAGCTAAGCCATGATCTGGGACAACGCAAAAGCCTCAGGGCAACTTGTGTTTTTGTCTATGTATGTATGTATGTATGTATGTATGTATGTATGTATGTATGTATGTATGTATGTATGTATGTATGTATGTGTGTGTGTGTGTGTGTGTGTGTGTGTGTGTGTGTGTGTGTGTGTGTGTGTGTACTTTGTCCTTGTGTGAAGTGAGGACACATCACTGAGGGACAGAGTACATGCCTCGCTGCACTCATCACAAAATACTGGGTCATTTTGAAAAGCTCTGTCCAAATGACCAAACCCAAAACTCAACGTGCTTCTCCGCTGAGCAGCAACATGGCCAGAAATGTAAAGCAATATCAGAGCCTGAAGTCTCTGGTGAATTAACGAGTGGACTATTGAGTCAGTGAAAGAGTTTGATTGAATGCAGAACAACTAGCTCAACAGCTGCCCAAAAGTGTTTCTTCCAAATCCACATCGGACTCAGAGGTCACTAGTTTGTCTGACCCGGACTTGATCCTGAAATATGACTATAAAGACTAACGTTTCTGGATACAGAAAGTTAAGTCCAGTTTGGTCGTGTCAGTTTGGGAATATATGTCAGGTTTTATATTAAGGATAATACATTACGGCTGTCAGCACTGCAGTGCATTTATCATGCGTTTAAAATGCACTTAACTGCCACTAGGGGTTTCTCATCAACACATAAAGACAGAGTTTAGTGGTGTTGTGAGGTCAAGTGAGATCATGGGATCTTGTATCACTGCCATTGCCATAATTGCAGTTAGCTTCTCCCTGTTAGCATATTGTTCATAGAGGTTTTTTTTACCAAAGGCTGAATTAGCCGTAGAAGTCTGCTCCCGATTATAACAAGTACAAATAAAATAGTTAAACAATTTCCCAAACGAACATTGGCAGGCTGCAAGCCATTGAAGTAACCTTGATTAAAATGTGGCTTGTTTGTAGGTTTTAAAATAGTTGGAGACATACAGGGACAAACCTGTTTGTAGACACTTTGATGAAGTGTGTTTTTGAAATGGTTTTACTCACATTTCATACGTCACATTAACTAAAAGAAAGATACATTGTATAACAAATAAAGACAATAACGAAGTGAAAACTATAAATCAAAAAGGAGTTACCTGGGCACCCGGGGGTCATGCCATGTGCTGACCCCAGTCTGCGTGTGGAGGAAGTAGACTTGACCCTGCTGAGTTGTTCTTTGCTCTAAAAAGGAGAAAGAGAGAAAATCATTTGGATCAAAATGGCAAAAACAACACTGATACATGAAACTGTTGTTCTGTAGTGCTGGTGGGTACAAGCATGGATAGTGAATTTGTGTATTTTGGAGAAAGGGAATCCTGTTTATAATTGAAGTGACAGGCAAACTGAAAGGACAACAGTTTTGTAAAGTGGGTGCCAAAGTAATAAATTAGTTCCTCTCCAAGTCTCCACTATCCCAAAAGAATGGGGGAAATAAAATATAAGGAAAACTTATCAAAGACTCGTGACTTTTTCCTTGTACATAGTTACTTGATGCATCCTTGTTTTCTCTTAAAGGTTGGTGTGTGTGTGCTCTGAAAGTAATCCCTTCCCATTAATCTACAAAACCAAAGGAAATGGAAAAGAAAACTCTGTACTTCTTTCCAAACCAACGAAAATGATATGCTGTAAACAACTGGGAGAACCGAGGACAAAAAAAAAAAAATGAGAATGGTTCCTCATCGGCCCGTTAGAGCTGTGGTTCCCTCCAGCTCACGGATGAATGGAGTGTGAGTGTGAGTGTGAGTGTGTGTGCTGCACAGGCTCAGTGTTCTGACGCTCATGTGTGTGTATATGCACCCGCTAATCCATCAGTACCCCACACCCCAACTTCCTACTGGCACAACTCATTTCCTACCCACCTCTCCCTCTCTTTTTCCACACACTCACTCACTCACTCACTCACTCACTCACTCACTCACTCACTCACTCACTCACTCACTCACTCACCACACCACACCCAGCCACTGGTTCAGGGGGTTCAGAGGAGAAAGAAAGCTCACTAGCCGTTGGGCATCAGTGACTCACTTTGTCCGACCTTGGTCAGCGTCAGTGGCCACAGCAGGACATTTCAAAGGGGGCAAAGGTCCAATTGTGCCATTCTAAAAAATCAAGGGCATGCAGCACCACACTTAAAATAATTATTTATTTTACAGACTCTGCGGGTATTGTGGGGTTCAAACTGGCTGAAAAGTACACTTAACTGAAAATAAGAAAATTCCAATGATGGAAAATATACTTATGTAGCTCCTGCATTATTTTCCAAACGTGTTTAAAGAAAGGCCAGAGCTCAAAACTGAGCCTTGGTTATGCCGCTTTCAAATCAGTCTGTAAGCCAAGTATTTAAACTCTGGGAAGTGTTTGAAAACAGGAGGAGAGAGGAAAGAAAGGTGGAGTAGAGGAGAGGAATATTATCACACATCAGGTGTCGACCGTGGTTGTCATGATGTGGTGCTGTGGGTCAGCAGAGAAAGTGTGTGAGAGCCAAAGGAAAGAGCCAGGAGACGGACGGATAGAAAATAAGTATTTTAACTTTACTCTCATCATCAAAAGGAAAACAAGTGTGTGTGTGTGTGTGTGTGTGTGTGTGTGTGTGTGTGTGTGTGTGTGTGTGTGTGTGTGTGTGTGTGTGTGTGTGGTGTGTGTGTGTGTGTGTGTGTGTGTGTGTGTGTGTGTGTGTGTGTGTGTGTGTGTGTGTGTGTGTGTGTGTGTGTGTGTGTGTGTGTGTGTGTGTGTGTGTGTGTGTGTGTGTGTGTGTGTGTGTGTGTGTGTGTGTGTGTGTGTGTGTGTGTGTGTGTGTGTGTGTGTGTGTGAGAGATGCTCTGTCTCTCACCATAACCCTCAGGCAGGTCAGGGGGTGTATGCAGGTGTGTTCGACTCATGTAGTTGCGATGCCGCTGAGATCGAACCCGTCTCTCCTGGACCCGCTGTACGCCCTGCGGCACGCTCGCCTCGGCCCCGTTAACAGGCGTCATCACCGGCGTGTTCTCGTCCACCACACAGCTCAGAGGACGCCCTGAGGGGCTGGAGTACTCCGACGCTGGCCTGGGAAAGAGCGGAGAGTGGTTCATGTAAATGGAGTTTAGTCTATTTTCAAAGAAATGTTCCTGATCTATATTAATACAACATACATTTTGTAACAAATCGGGGAAAACATGAACTCAATGTACTACATAAAACAGAACAAATCTATTGAGAAGCAGAATTGAACGTTTTATTTTTGATTCCTTAGATGCAGTGTGACTATGGGCCATGTTTTCCTCTCCTTGCGGGAAGCTGGGTGTGTAGGGTGAAAGAAGTGTGTTTCTCTGTTAAAGGTGTGCTATGGGTTAAGTCAAAGGTGCAGCCAGTTTATCTGCACTTGTGATGTCTAGACATACACACTGGTGTAGGGTAATTATTGTGGAACAGCTGTGTCATCAGTCCTCAAAAATAAAAATGTATTTCATGGTTATGCTTAAGATTAAAGTGATTTGAAGGATTGCATAAAAGCAAACAGAAAGTCCTCCAAAGACTACAGTAGAATCTTTAGTGTGTTTAGGAGACATAGACAGGCCGACACCTAATGCATCCGTGTGTGTGCAAGTGTCGGTGCATGCGTGTGCGTGCGTGCGTGTGTGTGACCATTGTCTGGCTGTCCAGAGTTACTGACGCCTTGGCTATCTAAAACCTTGGACCCTTGTCCGTCAACCCACAGCCCACCCACTCCCCCTTCCACACACTCTTCCTTCCTCCTATTTCCTTTTTCTCCCCCTCCACTAGTAGCCTACCTCTCCCTCCAAGTAACCCTGCTTCTTTACTTTAGAGGTGTTTTCACTCTTTTCTGCCCAGTCTTCGAGACATTTCCACCCACATGCACCTTAAACTGATTATTCTTTCTAAACTCTGGAACAGATTACATTTGTCGTCAGTCAGGACCAGTGACGGGTGACGGTGTGGGGGGGATGGCGTTATTTGTTTGCTTACTCCCCTAACGGCTCCACTGATATGGGCCAAGTAGGAAGGCGACAGTTGTTCCAGCAGGAACAGGGGCCAAGTAAAACCTAGCTGCCCGACTGGCTGGCTAGTATACTTGGAGAGGTGTGTGTGTGCGTGTGCGTGCGTGCGTGCAGTGGGGTGGGATGCTAAGGAAATTCACTCATTACGACAGACTGTTATTGTTGTGTTGGGAGTTGGGCTTAGTGAACGTTTCTTTCCTTCTAGAAGGGGAAGTTGGGAAAAGTACAACCACTTACAGAGACCCCTGATGCTTTGTTATTAAAAGTTCAAGTGTGTAGTATTTAAAGCCCTCGATGAAGAAGTGTGTAGTTGTACCTGGTCGGTCTCTCCCACTGCGTGGTACGTGTGATGTGGTTCAGGTACTGTATCCTCCCAGACGCCGTCCTCCTTTCTTCCCAACTGTTTCATGACATATTAAGACAAAGGGTTAGAAAAGACAATCAAAAAAACTAAAACTGTTGCTGAATCTGATTATATAATGTTTAGAAAAGGGGGCTTAACAGCAAACATAAGTAATAAAGACATTTCTCTTTACACACAAGACAAAAGCTTCACAGGGAGGATAGTAATATTGTTCACACACTGTTCAGTGTGAATGAATTGCATACCAATACTGATTTAGTATGTAAATGTATCCTTTTAAATGCACACAAAATCGCAGAAAAACTCTCCCCCTGCCCCAACACAATCCTCTCAACTATAGATTACTTCACTAAAGAAATGCTTCTAAAAGAGTTAAATCCAGATAGCTCCCAGGAAAATGAAAGACTTTGAGAATGAGCAAGCTAGTACTGTGTGCACAAATAGGATAAGTCATTTGAAAGGAAAAGCTATGATGATACTAACCCATCAGGCAGGTCGTTGTCGAACAAGCGGCTGCAGTCCACTACCGGCCCTCCTGTCCCGATGCGATCTCTGGACTGAAGACTTACTGCACAGTTCACCAAGACAAGGAAGACTGCAGATCAATCAGATGTTCTTACCCATAGAATTTCGCTCAAATAATAACATCATATTGTAATCATCTTTTAAATAGACATTAGTGTCTCTCCGAAGCTTTAGCAGGAGCCGTGTTAAAGCTTGTGCCATTGGTTCTTAATACCAAATCACAGCATGAATTGTAATGATGTTCCTTGGTATTAGTGTCTTAATGTGGAATTTCTGAGGGATTTTGTAGTATTATTTTCAATTGCAGCACATTTGTGTAACATATGATATCAAGCCCAAACATTTATGCAATTTATGAAACATAGTAGGTCATGGGAATGGTCATTATATGCATCCACAAAAAGGTTTCAAGCCTTTATGCACGCTAGAATTTAAAATATGAATCGGCAACTAATCAAAACCCAATGTTTGTTCCAGATTTTTGACTAGAAAAACTTGACAGTGATGATTATTGTCTCTTACAGATGATCCATGTATTGTATTTGGCCTTAACTGTTGACCTCGATTTCAAATACTGAAAATTAATAGATTGAAAAATGATACCTAATTGAGGATGAATTAGCTGTTGGCAAAATAAATGAGCACTTACATTTTTTGAAACCTAGTCAAATGTAAGGGAGTAGTCCCATTGATGTCTTCCAGCTGTTCATTTAATCAGTGTTTTAAACAGTAAATATGCAGTGGACAAAAGCTCTGGGACTGGACTAAGCATGTCCACGTTTATATATAGTATTGGCACACTGGATGTAGACTAGAGCATCTGGAACATGTAACACACTGACTGACTATGCATAGTTATATCTTTCACTTAACTTCCTTTTCCATAAGAATGATAATGTTTTAAACGTGTTTGGAATTCTTACCAACTATTTGACCTCTCACAGTATCATTGTCATTGGGGCCCAGCTTATTCAGGTCCAGTCTCTGATCTGCAGGGAAAAAACAAACAAGAAATTGAACTATCATCTAAACATCTGCTCACATTTACAGCCGTGATCAAATCCAGGTATTAAGCCGATGAGTAACTTGATGAACGTAATGCCAAATAAAAGGCGTTCAGACTAAAAAAATAGAACCGCAGGGTGTTGCGTTTGTGTGGGCGTGTTGCCTCAGTGCGACGATGAAACACTATCCAGGAAGGACGGATGAGTAATAAATCCATGACTTTGAAGGCTTATAAGATGACAGAAACGGCACAGTTAATTTAAAATACTATGACGGAGGATGTTACAACCATGGAAAGTTATCAAAAATGCATTCTTATCATCTGTTGCAGGAGATAAAACATCAAATATAATGATATACATCCAAACACATATCAGCCAATAATTTTACAGTGATAACGGCTCTGATTTCGGCACGAGGCAAATGGGACATACTGAAGCAGCCAGCCAAAACTAAAAAATGTTTAACAAAGCAACAATGTTCTGTGCAGGGAAAAACATTTGGAGACACAAAATATCACAGATCTTGGATGCAAAATGTGTAAGCGGTCTTGTTATTTTTGGATAAGCAAGGACTCATTGTCTGAAGTGGCAAATGATAGCACTGCAAGACACAGACAGCAAAAACACAAACCAGGACGACTCTGAACAAGATCCAGACACAGATATACTCCGCAATCTCTGCTGCCTCTGTCACATAGGGAAACTTCGGCATGACCAGCTGAGCCGTACAGGAGTGATATCAATTGATGTGTGTGTATCTGTGTGTGTATGTGTGTGTCGAGATCGCACAGGGTGTGAGTCATGCAGGGGCTTTGGCTTTCTAAAATATGAAAAAGTAAAGCATAGTCAGACATTACACTGTGTGTGTAGGAAGGAAGAGAAATATGCACCGCAAGAGGAAGACAGAGAGAGAAAGAGAAAAAGAATCTGCGGGAGAAAGGGAGACGCCCCAGTTATCCATGCATTAATACTATAATCAGAGACATACTAGACATGTATTGTAATTGCTTGGTCTACATAATGTCATGCATACACAGACATGTCCTTGGTTTTCCTGTATGTATAGACTCTGCAGATCTAAACAACACTATAGCTGGTTTCCAGAAGAGAGAGAGAGTGTGTGTGTGTGTGTGTGTGTGTGTGTGTGTGTGTGTGTGTGTGTGTGTGTGTGTGTGTGTGTGTGTGTGTGTGTGTGTGTGTGTGTGTGTGTGTGTGTGGTGTGTGTGTGTGTGTGTGTGTGTGTGTGTGTGTGTGTGAGAGATACGTGTCTAGACTAAACAAGGATGGTCTACGCCTTACATGGCTGGAAGAGTAAGCAGAATTTCCTCTTAAATAAGAGAAGGGGGAAACACAGAGACAGAAGATGTACAGACCTTTAACCACAAGGCCTCACTGCACCGGAGCCACATTTTGCTTCAATGAACATAAATCAGTTTTAATATGTGGATGTAGAGTGTGTTTTAGTATGTAGTCATTTAGTTTATATCTCTGCGTTTGTATGCATATGTAAACAAGTCTTTATAAGCATCATAATCATAAATCCAGCAAATATATTCAAAGATTCAAGGACTGTTTACTGTCATTCTGCAAAACATGTGTGACAAGGTAAAGCAGTTTTAGTTCCTCCTGCCACACAAGAAAACAAGACAAAACAAAAACAGTAATGAATTCCTAAAGAGCAGTTTTAATATTTGCATCAGGAGGAATGTAAACAGAAGCAACAGAAACCTCAGTTAGTTATCAGGGCCAATAATAAGACTGTTATCTTAACAATACAAATTGAACCTCAGGGAATTATTGTTCATCAGTTAGCTGTAACATCCACTACAAATAAGTGTGTGTGTGTGTGTGTGTGTGTGTGTGTGTGTGTGTGTGTGTGTGTGTGTGTGTGTGTGTGTGTGTGTGTGTGTGTGTGTGTGTGTGTGTGTGTGTGTGTGTGTGTGTGTGTGTGTGTGTAGAAGTGGGACAGAGGACTTACGGCCCGTCTACACTACAGGCATCGAAAAATGCTTTCAACGCTTCGCCCATTCACTTGAATGGGGTGACGTAGAAGATTTTGAATCTTCGCCGAACTGCATTGTGGGGAGCGGAGCATGGCTTTGCAAGCATCGTGAGCATCAAAAGTTGAGCAATGTTCAACTTTTGATGCTCCCGATGCTGGCATCAGCCAATCAAATCCCGTTTATGCAAATCTCGCCAGTACAAGCGCTAGCCAATCAAACCGCGTGCAAGCTGGGAGAGCCAGACCGCAGTTCATTTCCTCATATTCCAAACGAGAAATTACGGTAACAAATCACCCGGTTCTTTCCGACCAGAACTATTTACCGGGATACAAACCGGAGGAACCAGGCATGGAGGGAGGTGGCAGAGACAGTGGGTGAAACTGGTAGGTTTTCGCCTGTTTGGGGAGTTTATATGCAGTTTACTTCATTTTAACATTGCTATTGCTTTGTATGTCGGGGGCGGGAGATTCATGTGATTGGTTGTTGGTCGCATTGCTCGCAAAAAATCGCCAAGATTCAGACACGCCCAGCTTCAAGATTTTTTGATGCCTGTAGTGTAGACGGGCCGTAAGCCTTTGTGTCTGCGATGCTACAGGATGTAGAGTTCAGTTAAAAGCCAGACAGACTTCTGGTAATCGAGACCACTATGACAAATCTACATTTAGAATGCAACAAAGTAAGTGTGTGTGTAAGTGTGTGTGTGTGTGTGTGTGCGTGCGTGCGTGCGTGCGTGTGTGTGCGTGCGTGCGTGTAGGACTTCTAGGAATCAATACAACAATTCCAGTAATGTTTGTCTGTGTACATCTTGTTCAGACCACAGACTGGGCACAGTTCATGTGTCTACGGCTACAAGACAAGGACAAGGGATATTGTGAGCTCTGGTGTCTTGTCAAAGATTATGATTTGTCTCCCTGTCCACTTCCTGTGGCTACAAGAAAGTATAATTTCTGCCATGTTGGCTGTACAGTAAGTGGCTGGTCTGGAGCCTAACTGGAGCCTCTCCTGTCTGTTTCTGGAAGCTGTGGCTAAATGTAAGGGCAGGTTTTTGGCCCTCAGTGGGGTTAAAGTATGGCATGTCAAGGTCCCTCGTGTTCTTTAGTGGCTAGAAGAATGAACTGTATATGTCAAGAATTTCGATTTTAAACAAGTAAAGGTTCCTGGGACATATTTGGTAATATAATGAGAAGTATGTAGTTTTTTGGAGTTGGCATAATGGTCGCATTTAGGTCAACTAATCAGTTTGGTTCTAACAAAGAAGGTAATTATATTCAGACAGACAACTTCTGGTGTGTCCGTAGTGCGTTACTGTGTAGAATGAATGGATGGAAATAAGGAAAAGGCAGAATTTATACCAAAAAAAAGGGGGAAAATGTACTTCAGAGTGGCGGTTCTGTTACATGTCTGAACTTTTAGTTTGAGACAGGAAGATGGATTGAAGGAAAGGAGGAGAATGTGTGGAAGGAATGTTAATTTGACAGTTTGTACTACAGTTAAGTGTGTATGTGTCAGTATCAACAGACTGGTACTGCCAACAAGCCAGACAGGGCTAACAAGCATGCGGCCATGTGGACTGCAGAGAGTAAATAAGAGTATAAATAATTTGGAAATCAAAGAGCTGCAGTCTGTGAGGCCAGGCAGATGTTGTGTGTTATCCACATTAAACCGGGTCACACAGGATTATCAAAGTGATCCCCAAACAGCACCTTTCCTCCTCTTTCTGCACCTTTGGCAAAACAGTGCCAATAAGTATATGAGCAGGACGAGGTTTCCAAGAATAAAAGCTATATACGTTTCCTTGGCAGATAGAGGCATTGCTGTAAAAATGAATGGTTGCTATTGATTTAGGTTGAGGTGCCTCATGTCTACAGCATTTCTGTTATGTGTAGCCTAAAGGAGCTGTTGATGTATTGTGCCTATAAATCTCATGGCAATTAATGTTTGGCACAAGAACAGCTGCAGACTGCAAGCTGGGGTTGGGATATGAGCACTGTTAAAGAGGTACATGTAGCAGCAGGCTGGCTAACAATCAAACTTTTGCAGCCATTTAAAAACAAAAAGGCACAGAAAAAGTCAAGTTGTGTGTGTTATTGGAGACACCAGGTCTGGTCCATACCATGTGTCTTACTGATCATGCATGGAACATCTTTGTGCCAACATGTGTGATAAGATGTGAACATGGAGCTCCCAAAACTGGATAGTTATTCATTAGATGTAGCCTGTGGATCCTCCCCATTAACCTTCACTTACAAGCTAAGCCGGAGGGTAAAGGCCACGGCGAGCATGCAGAGGGAGCATGAAGAGAGCAGACAACAGCACACACAAACAGGTACTTACAGCCAGTGTCTTTGAGTCTGTTGATGGCGTTGGACAGGAGGCGGACACAGCCGAGGAAACCTGCACCCTGCTTTTTGTGGATCTTCTTGTGATTCCATACGCTGATGGTGATTGAGTCTGCCTTTCCAATGTATCTGAGAGGGGAAGAGAAAGACAAATTGTCAAAAAGACAATCCTGACAACATGAGTAGGATTTCCAAAGGTCCATTGAGCCATGGTGCATGCTTGAGTGCAGTAGCAGGGGGGCTTAATGCAGGATGGAAACTCAATTAAATCATAACCTATGACACTCAAGAAATGTTGCAAAGCATTAACAAATACATATAACTAATACTGCAGAGAAAAAAAAAGTGAATCTTACATGTTGCATCTCTTCCAACCATTTCTTGGTAAGAATAATGCACACCATGTTTGCGGTGCAGACTGTCAGACTGTAATGAGGCTGATTAGCTGATTTAAAGAACCATGTGTGTGCATGCGTATGTGTACGTGCATATTGGGCTAAGATCAGTCTAGTCGTGGTTGGAGAACAGAGGAAGTCCCCAAGATGTGCTTCACCACTGACTGAGAGCCAGACAGCTACAACAGTAAACACACAGTTCAACTTTCAAATGCACAATCACACACACACATAATTGCAGCCTCAAAACCACCACTGATGCAAAGCTTTATATTACGCTGTGTATCACCAGCGAGCTGTGGGGTTTCCCCACTAAACACATCAAAATGTATATATATTTGACAGCAAGTCAAATCATAGAAGTTGGGAAATTGTTGCAGTGAGATTAAATTACAGCGTGTGTGGGTTGTGGACCTTTATGTGTCCAGCGATTCAGTCTCTAGTCACTATCTCACACTGTGATCAGGATGCAGTAGTAGAGGTTAGCTTAGCTTGGCATGTTCACTGTTTCTCACTCAACAGATGCTGATGTGTCTAGGCATGTGCTTGTTGTTGCATATGTTGATTATGATCCCATGTTCAAGCCATTTAACATTATTAGATGACAAGCGGGTGAAATAAAAAAATGTCTGCCAACATACTTTCAATCGTCTTCTCCAATAGGCTTATTTGCCAAAAAGTGGATACTGACTTACGGATTAAAAAGAATATTCCACTAGTAAGGACAACTCAAACATGTTCTGAGCAATCAAACAAAACATCTGAATGGAGTTACTTTGAATTAATTGGTTTTTCTGATAAAAGCTGTTCTGCTCACTTCGACAAGACCCATTTTTTAAAGATCATTCTTGATTAAGAGATATTTCCAAACTCTTCCAAAATATTACAGATATGTTGCAATTTGGTGCTCAGCAGTGTGAGCTCTTCAATCTCTTCTGAAAGCAGAACACAGTATTCAAAATGAAATGTCATGCTTTTCCCTTCACACAATGTGGTTGCAAGATTAACAGGTCACTGTGAGGAAAATATGTGTTGTGCAAAGCACCTTGGAGAAAAAAAAAAAACAGCTGACGAGACAATGACTGTCTTTCTGAGATAAGAGAAACAGATGGAACAAAATATTATTTCCTCACTGTACCAAAAACAGTGTTGGGAAACATTTTCCACCGAAATAACATTGCAGGTGCTAAGGTTATTGTTACAACACTGCTATGAAAAAGCACATTTATACGTATGGGGGTGGGCTGACGAGAGAGTGAACTGTCAGCGCTGAATCATAAATGGACCTGAAAACAGATGGAAGTACGGCATCTACGTTATACAATATAACTCCAGACTGAACTGACCGACTCCCCGTCTTCTGTAGGTAGTTGTTGTTACTGAAGGCCACAGTATACTCTGTGTGTGAAGTTTGTGCGAATATTTTAAACATAATGAATTGGCTGTTCCATCAACACAAAGCTAGCAAACGATACATTGGGATATACTGCAATTCATTTTTTAAGTTGGATTCTGTTTGTCGGGGAACAGAGCAGCACTTTTTTTTTTATTTGAAAGATAGTCACAGATGGTCCTGTAACGTGGTGCAGCATTGGATACAATTTAAGTTTTTTAATAGACAATGTTTTATTAGGATGATGCAATTGAATAAGTGTTTTCTGTGAAAGAAAACATATTTGTGTATATACTATTAAGTAAACTTCCTAAGAATTAAAAAAAAATTGCAGTTATGATTTTAGACTGGGGTTGCATTCCGATAATTAAAAAATCAGCTCCTAAGTTCTAACCCTATCTCATATTCCTTGACCTCTGAGTGAAACGTCACGGGGTTAAGGGATAGTGGATAGGAGAATTCAAAAGGACTTGGGAGAAGAGACTGCGGTACTGCACTTTCACTATCCGACGTGTTTATGATGCGCCAGCGGACGTCATGAATGTGCGTCTGCTGCTGTGGGGAAACTATGGAAACTACAGTTTTCTATACAGCGGACTACAACATGGATGTATAATAAGAACGAGGGACTACTGTAAACTCATCTAGAGACTCTGCACCGTGCTCTGATGCTGCTGCTTTGCTTTATGAACGTGGACAACAGAGAAACATATTCTTCATGACCAAAGTTGGAATTTAAATAAAAAAGGAAAGTGAAGCGTATGCTCGTCACCCTCTCCCTCCGGTCCACATTAATACAAATGATCCCAATACGTATGATTGTATGAATTATGAAAATATCTTAAAATCAATACAAATGTATTTATTATAAACGTTAGTCCTTAACATCTATCACTGTGTATATCACCATTCAAACATCTTTTAAAAGTTGAACAAACCCCACACAGCTCAGTAAAGACTGAAATGTTGACTTTATTTGATCATTTCAGTAAAAACTAACATTCATATTTCTCTTTTTGATTATAATACTGATGAACGTTCAGAACAAAGCACTTTGGCAACTTACCACCTATGTTTTAAAATGCTTAATAAGCACCGTAACTTTCATGATATAATTTCTCGGTCATAATCGGTTGTTTCCGTGAACGGCCGACTGTTGAGTGACGGCAAATGCTGCGGCTGCAATGCATTGTGGGGCAGCATTTTCTCCTCTCCTTTCGTCAAGGGAGGTCCAGTGGTTCCTAAGCTAAAGGAGGTTATAAAGGAAGTTTGAAACCTCCTTTCCTTTCATTTAGAGAATTGGAACGGCACTTAACATGGCTGCCACTGACGTACTTCTGGGTCATTTCACTTGGTTAGGAAGGTTCCTAAGCTAAATTGACTATTGGAACGCAACCTTGGTTTGAGTATTTAACAAAGTTTTAAATGTGTTGGCAAGTGATGAAATAATGTCACAACATGAGAACAAAAATATTATGCCAGGATGCCTATAGCAATAAAAAGATTTCCAAGTTTAAAAAAGGGCCCAGCAGGATAAATATAGCCCTGAATGTTATGTCAAATTGTATAAGAGTTTTTAAAGTAGTTCCAGATGATGTAATGACACTTAAAAGGTGGGGTAGGTAATTTTGGAGAAACCAGCTCGAGTGCGCTAGAATTTGAAAATACACAGCCGGAGAAAATCTGCCACTTCCTTACAGAGCCCCTCCTCCAACACACACGAACGCGCACATGACCAATGAGGGCACAAGATAAGTTTGTGCACAGATGGAAGGCTGACAGGCAGGTAGGCCATCCAGTTACTTTAGCCGGGCCGGCTAAAATGATTGGCCGTGCTTTTTACAGTACTACGGCTTCCACAGATGACTTTTTTTTTAATGGATTTTTCGTCAAAGCACTTAAGATATTCATTGCTATCGGGATGTTAAGAGCATTCCATGGAATATAACAAAAAGTGTATCTTGAGCCGGTTTCTCAAACTTACCTACCCCACCTTTAATTCGAAATTAATTTAAAATGTACAAATTAGCTAAGCTGTTAATTACACCTTATTGTATTCCTCATGTGAATAAAGCTCAGGGTTCACACAGAACAGTATTTGCAGGCACATCCTTTTTCTGTTCATTGTGCTAAATTAAAAGAAGAAAAAACTCCCAGATGATTAACTAACAAACTCTGATGTTCAGGCAAGTATGCAAAACTATTACAAACAATCCCTCTATATCCCGCTCCCCACACACTTCATTAGGTGGTTACAGCAACAACAAAAATAAAGATTAGCACTCTTAATTCCACAGACAACAGCCGAGGAGGGGGAAATATTCTTGGGTCAAATACAGATTAGCTTTCCAGGACATAGTAAATCCAGAGCTGCAAGACTTCCCAAACGTCTTCCTGCCAGGGAACTTATTGGATATATTTCATATTAATGTTGGACAGACTTCAGCTGTTAAAATCAATAAAGACAAAAATAAATCTGTGTGGAGATTCAACAGCTCTGGCTCGTCCCTATCGAATACCTTGATCTGATTCATGTAAGTTGAGTCTTTGCCAAAGCATTCTTCCTCTGTTCCCTTGTTCCTGCTGTTCTGTGAACCGACCACCCCATTTCACCTCACTTCTTCCACTTATGGACATATGTATGCTTACAAAGACCTTTCCTGCCTTTCATAACAGAAAATCGTGAATATGTAAAACATATTACGACTCATAAAGTACAATAACTCATGGTTGAAATGTATGTGTGCCTGGAAGAAATGCATGTTGAAGGTAGCTGAACCTTTGCTCGCAGTCTAAAACTAAAAAAGGCAAAGCATTTGTATACAACCAAAATATTTCTGCTCCTGTTTCCAAGCATGGAGCACACAACTTGGTCTCTGAGAGAACAAAACAGAGAGATCTTCCGCAGGTTAAACCACTTCTAATCAATGTGTGCAGTAATTCAATGTTTGAATATGCTGTAGGTGGGTATGTCTGCCATACAGGCCTCCAGGGCTTCTGATGGGCAGGATGTGATGCATTGAGTCCACTTGTCAATTACTGCCAATGCATTTAAAAATGGATTGCGAAATGAAAAGTAAACAACTGACTGTAGCAGTGCCTGTGCCATTGGTTTGATAACAGTTTTAGCGAGGTAAAACCAAATGTTTCTCACGTAGTATGTGTTAAAGGTCTCATATTATGCTATTTTTAGGCATATATTATGGGTCTCAGATATATAAAAATATCTTAAAAACATTATGTGTTTTGCTCAATATACCAAACAGATCATGCATTTTAGACATCCCTGATATCCCTCTGTTGCAGGCCTGTTAGAGAACTGCTGATTCAGCTCCATTGTACCCCAGTTTTTAGAGATGTGGGTACGGAGGAAAAGAGAGAGGGTTTGTTTTCTGACACTTGGTGAGTTCCCTGACACACCGGGGACACATATTTATGTATAAAAGACACAAAAAAGTGCATTTTGCATGATAGGTCCCCTTTAAGCCTGGTAAGGTGACGATCATTGGGTACAACATTGAAGATTGAACACATTCAAAATGTTTTCCAAAAAAGGTGGTCTTATATTTGTTTGGAAAAGATGGCAATATGTACTATACAGCATCGATAGTAAAACAAAGTTTATACTTTTGCAGGGTATTTATGTAAGGTCATTTATGAAGAGTATGTATTTTACATAACAGAGCATTGAGGCTTCTGATAGGATCAGAGCCATGTGGGAAAAGACCCCATCTCCTAAAGCTGAAGGCTGGAGATGGGGGGTGTGGCGAGTTGGCAATGTGACAAACCCACACTCCCATCTGCTTACTGCGGCATGTTAGCCATTTCCTGAACCAGAAGAAGAGGCCAGGGGTCACTGGCGGGAAATATACTCCTCTGAGAGGTTGGGGATCATGAAGGGGGTACAGAAATGTGTAAAAAGGAGAACTGTGGTTAATGTTGACAGGGGACAGGAATAATGGTAAAACAGGTATATATACGTGTGTGTGCGTGTGTGTGTGTGTGTGTGTGTGTGTGTGTGTGTGTGTGTGTGTGTGTGTGTGTGAAAAATACATTACATACATACATTTCTTTTTGTAGGGTTATGATGAAAGCAAGTAAAGTCATATAGTATGCACACTCATATCATTTAGAAACACACGGTCTTTCGTTATAATTATGACCGTGACTGTATTTGTATTATTGATTAACCTTCCTGTTATTGTTTTAAGAAATAACGGATTAATTAATTGCTTGGTCTTGATAATGTCAGCAAATTGTGAAAAATGTCCGTCACATGTTCCCAATTCCAGAGAGACGTAGTTTTAGTACAAAACAAAAACATATCTAGTTTACTTTCATTGAAGACAAATAAAACATAATTACATTCAAATTTGAGAGGCTGGAATTTGTGATATTTTTACCACTTTTGGTACTTTTTCTTTACCATTGCATGATTCATAGTTTGGTTTTGGAATATCAATGATTTTAATTTACATTTTCAATACTGGCAGGAAACGAAAAGTGAGCTTTCTTGATAGAAAAATGGGGTTTTTAAAATATTTTCAAGGGACTATATCTGGCTTATTCTGAAAAAAATGAAACTTAAATAAAGTTGCTCTTTAAATGTGTTTTAGCCTGTGAACAGCCACATTTGACTCAGAGGACCAAGCGACCGACACTCAGGTTTACAGAGGGCATTGTTCACGACTGCATGTCCGTTGAGCAACCCCATATTCTAATGCCCAAAATAGGAAGAATGTGTTATCTTGAGGAACAGAATGTCTGAAATCTGGCTCTATACGATGTTTTGTTCCCAAATAAAATGGCTCAAAAGCTTTATAGATGGGTGTTTTCTGCACAAAGTAGAACTCAATTTACATTCCTGAAACACTCGTCATAGCAGTTTCGCACAGAGACATGCGAGAGAGCAAAGCCAGTATACCGCATTTCTGTGACAACGATGCTTTCTGCAAGATCAATTTCAAGTGGTGAGTGACCTCATACACCAATCAATCACACAATGGGGCTGCGCGATCTATCACTAAAACATTGTTATGACTAATGGTGTGTCTCCGAATACCTACAGTATAGAAAGGCCTGCTAATGTCTCAGAATTAACTGAATATATTTTTTAACGGTTCCACGGGCGTTCGTCTGCCTGGCTGATTCAACTAGCCGGGTCAAAGATGGCTGCTCGTTGTGGGAGGAGCCTCTCCCTGACACTGGCATTACCTCCAAAGATTACTCGCCTCGTGGCTCTGATCATCAGCTATTCAGCATTCCTTGTCCTTTTCTGCCATGTCATCTCCCTTCATATCTACATAACTAATGAGTTTTAAATGAAAGTCACCTATTATGCAAAATCCACTTTTTCATGTCTTTTATACATAAGTATGTGTCCCCTCTATGTAAAGAGATTCTGATAGCTAAAAAGATTAGCTCTCTTTTTGTCCTGATCCATTTATATAAAAACCTGTCTGAAAATGAGCCGATCAGATTTTGGTCACTTTATGATGTCATAACGATTTGTTTGCTTGTGTAACCATTAGCCAATAACAAACCAATGTAACACCCGCCCACCTTATCACCTGCATCTCCTCCTAGAGCACCATTGTGTTCTTATATTGCAATTAGGCTGTCAAGTTAACGCGTTAGCGGAAAAAAAAAATTAACGCCACTAATTATTTTAACGCGATTAACGCGTGTGTATTTTTTTTCCTCGGTCGCCCCGTAGTTTCAGAGCGCATCGAGTTTAAAATACCATCTACAAGCTGATGCTGACAGCCCCGCTCCTGCCGCCCGCTTGCTGCAGACCACACTTCCACGCTCACTGGCAGGCACCGACTGGCTATTGTGAGGACCGGGAGGTGTGTGTGTGTGTGTGTGTGTGTGTGTGTGTGTGTGTGTGTGTGTGTGTGTGTGTGTGTGTGTGTGTGTGTGTGTGTGTGTGTGTGTGTGTGTGTGTGTGGCCCGAGCGAGCGAGAGAGAGACCTTACGTGCATTGTTGTTGTTAGCATCTGGTGCTAGCTAGCTGCGCTAACGGATATAAGGAGCTGTTTAAATGAAAACAGAGGAGCGCTCTATCCACACAACTGCGCCGAGCACTTGACTTTATGCAGGAACCAGACAGTGGGACATTGTACGAAAAGTCAGCACACTCAGCACGGATAGTGCGCAACATGATTGCAGCGTCCAGGCAGCTCCCGTTCGAGCATATGCATTGAGTTGCACATAGCTCCAACACACACACACACACACACACACACACACACACACACACACACACACACACACACACACACACACACACACACACACACACACACACACACACACACACACACACACACACACACACACACACACACACACACACACACACACACTGTATTATTGTATGAGAGACGTTCCAGGTTGTTGTGTTTAATATTCATGAGAATATTTGTCATTGTTCAAATGATAATAAACATTAGCATAAAGCATATTTGTCCACTCATATGTTGATAAGAGTATTAAAAAAAAAATATTCCTCTAAGGTACATTTAGAACAGATAAAAAATGTGCGATTAATTTGCGATTAACTATGGACAATCATGCGATTAATCGCGATTAAATATTTTAATCGACTGACAGCCCTAATTGCAATGTCAGCTCCCCATTTAATTATGCAGCCCCATCACGCACACACACTGCATTTGTTTTTTATGTTTAATAAGTGATACAACATGGCACACTGTTGTTAACTTACAGATCATAATGTTGATTCCACTTTGGGTCCAGCGTATTTCTCACAGTATCTGTTGAGTGACATTGTCCAGAGCCGTCCACCACCACTTTAGCAAATGGATCTGGCAACCCTGTAGAGGCAAGTGAAAAGGTTAAATTTAACAAATGTAAGAACATAGTAATTTCCCCAATAAAGCTCTCATTGGGGAAATCTAAGGGATGAAATCAGCATGTTGGAGTCAAATGGGGCTTAAACATGCAGATGACATACAGACATGTTTGGTTACAACTAAAAAAGAGACAAGTCAAGGAAATAATGTTTATTAAAATATCCTCAGTGAGCCCCATGTCTGACTTCTACTCAGCAAACAGAAGAAGTGCAAGTATGTAAAAGAAATGTAGAGCAGGTGTAGCTGGGACTGAGGTGACCGCAGCTGGTTATCTTTGATGCTCGTTAGTCTTTCTGCTCGAAAAGAGGGTCTGTTTGTCAGCACACTTTTTACATTTGAAGAGATTCTCCTCAATCATCTATCATTTATATCCACCCTAAAGTCGTATTAAGCGTAATGTCGTTTTTGCACACAATCTTATTATGGGGTATTTTTGTTCAGTATGTTACCTGTTCTGAACATTTGGGACTTTAAAGAGAGTCTTGTGAATACTGACACAGTATCAATTAATATAAAATATAGTAAAGGTATTGAGTTAATTGTAATTATTCGTTACTGTATTCTTTTAGTTTTTACTATTATTGACTGCTCTTGAGTTAAATGGCCCCTATAAGATGTTTAAGCTACTTTTCTCTACAACTATAAGGCAAGTCTTTTACATCAACTTCTTGGATAGGAATCTGATAATGGATTCTTCCTGCTGCCTTTATCTATTGTTGGCTGTGTGACTGTGCATGCCGGTAAGTGTGTTTACCTGTAGGCACTGATACTTCATGCAAGTCAAACCTGTTCAGTCACCCTTATGCTTTAGTGGGACTACCCTCTTTGTAGTTATGCGTTTGTATGCATGTGTGCATATTAGAAAAAAAAGGAACTTGCATATTGTCTGTATGCATGACTTCCAGGTTAAAGGAGAACCAAACTATGAGCTAAATACCCCGTTATTCCGGCAATAAAGTGCTTTAACTATGACCAAAACTAGCAATTAAGCTAAACATCTGGGTTGCTCGAGAGTTATTCTATTGTGCGAAATGACTCATCACTGAAACTAAATAGTATGTCTCCTCTTACATTAATGCCAGAGGATGACCTTGTCCTGATCAACCAACCAGAGGCTGACGAAACAGCCTGAAGCAAATGTTTAACTATCAGCAAACAGAAGTCAGACAGGAACCTTCCTCCCTCGGATAACCTCCAACTATCAGCTGTTAATGTATGCATGTGTACTTCAAGGTTCTTTATGTAGTCATACGAACATAGCTACAGTGTAGTTATGTCGATGAAAATCTTGTGCCACAGGCTTCTCCAACAGTGCAACACAAAACACAGACAAACGGAAAAATAGTGCAAGTAAATACTTAGCACCGGTGTGTTTTATTCAGTCAGTTACAGCTCACTTTGATGGTGTAACACTTAGACTAGTTTCTTCATAGCTAGTTAGGATTAGGGATGCTCCGATCGATGGCCACCGATCGAGATCGGCCGATACTCACTCTCTACCGATCGATCGGTGCTCTCTAAACATGCCGATCGTGAGAGCCGATCGCATGACGTAAAATACATGACACTTTTCTCTGTGTGCGGCAAAACAAGCTCGCCAAAATGGCTTCACCGGTCTGGCAGAACCAAACCGCAGTTCATTTCCTCATATTCCAAACGAGAAATTACGGTAGCAAATCACCCGGTTCTTTACGACCAGAACTATTAACGGGATACAAACCGGAGGAACCAGGCATGGAGGGAGGTGGCAGAGACAGTGGGTGAAACTGGTAGGTTTTCGTCTGTTTGGGGAGTTTATATATATATATATATATATATATATATATATATATATATATTGCTCGCATAAAATCCCCGGGTTTTTTTGCTTTGTATGTCGGGGGCAGGAGATTCATGTGATTGGTTGTTGGTCGCAAAAAATCCCCAAGCTTTCAGACACGCCCAGCTCCAAGATTTTCAAGATTTTTGAAAAGCTGCTGTATGGATGTACCATAAGAGTAACGGCGAAGTAAACTGGATATAAAATCCCCAAACAGGCGAAAACCTACCAGTTTCATCCACTGTCTCTGCCACCTCCCTCCATGCCTGGCTCCTCCGGTTTGTATCCCGGTAGATCAGGGGTGGGGAACCTCCGGCCCCCGGGCCGTATACGGCCCGCGAGACCATTTGGTTTGGCCCTCGAGGTAATTTATAAACACACGAAAAAAAGAAGAAAATTAAAGAAATCTAGACCGCAAAATAATTAAACAAGCGAGTTCTTGTTTTTCCTGGCAACGGTCATGGTCCTTGAACACAACACGAGCCTAACGTGTCATCACGTGGTATATGTCTCGTCTGACAGGGGTGCAGTGCTGACCGAGAGCACCAGAACGCTACTCCAGGACTTGCAAAAAAAAATTGCCGTACCCATAAATCCGTAGGCTACACATGCCGCAGTTTTTGCGTGGCTGTGTCTTTAGTTGTAAGCCCAGTCGCGATCTGTTCATCTGTCATTCTGATCATACAGTCAATAACTGTGTTGTTATTAGCATCTGGTTAGCTAGCTATGCTAACGAATATAAGAAGCTTTTTCTCCAACCAGTGAGGTAAAGGCACATCTTTATATGATTATAGTTATCAAAAAACAAGAGAATAAAGTAAACAGGTATAAAATACTATATGACAGTAAAACAAAGTTATTATTAATAAACAAGAATACAGTTTGAAAGGAGAGTGATTTGTAAAATATCCATAAAGAAAAAGTAAATCTGCTTACAGTTCTGTTTCATATGGGTGTTGAGAGATGTTTCCATAGATCTCTTCATTTTGCTCTCAAAGTGCACCAGAGTGATGCTTTCAACTTCAATATTTAAAAAAAAATCTTCCCGGGGGAGCAAGCCCCCCTGGACCGCCATAGAGGAGGTTAGGTCCCCCCCCCCACTTAAATCATGTCCACATGGATAGGAAACTAAATACATTTGCACACATGTCCATATCTTTCTGTTTTGGTGGTCATGCCACTCCGTGCACGTGCATGCATGCGCGAGTCATGGTGAGATATCTGGATTAAGAGGTTGCTTTTTCTTTGCACAGCATGAAAGAAAGGCCAAATGAATGTGCTGTGATTTTTAAGCAGAGGTCAATAATTTGTACGGCCCTCGGAGGATGTTGAAAAAATTTAAATGGCCCTTGAGAGGAAAAAGGTTCCCCACCCCTGCGGTAGATGAACACAACAGAGACTGATCATACAGCACCGGGTGATTCACTACCGCTCAATTTTTTTGAATATGAGGAAATGACCTGCGTAGTCTCTCCCAGCATACACACGGTTTGATTGGCTAGCGCTTGTACTGTCAGATTTGCATTCGCGGGATTTGATTGGCTGATGCCAAGCATCGAGCCTCAAAAGTTGAACATTGTTCAACTTTTGATGCCGATAGATGCTCGTGATGCTTGCAAAGCCATGCTCCCCACAATGCAGTTCGGCGAAGATTCAAAATCTTCTACGTCACCCCATTCAAGTGAATGGGCGAAGCTTTGAAAGATATTTTTCATGCCTGTGTGTGGACGGGGCGTTAGACCTAACACACTTAGCTATTTTATCTACCTCTAGAAAAAGCTAAACTAGTTATTATAAATATATGTATTCTTCATTGTCGGGTCACTCATTACTGGATCAGTGAGCTGCATGAGATACTGACAGGCTGTCAGTAGAGGGAGAGGGGGGAGAGGAAAAGAGAGCGCTTCCGCTCCCGTGTTATTATCCAAAGTGAATGTAAACTTGAATAATGTACATAATTTGAATGTAATAATTAAGTTGATTGTTGTTTGTGGAAGCTCCAGTGAATGAGCCCCATTAACTGAGTTTTAAACATCACTTTAAATGGAAGATTTAAAGTGATGTTTAAATCTTTCATTTAGGCCCCGCCCACTCGATCGGATCGGCGATCGGTATCGGCCGATACTGATTCCGGCGATCGGCCCCGAAATTGGCGATCTACCAATCTTGGCGATCTACCAATCTTCGCCCATCCCTAGTCAGGATGTATTTGAACACCATGCCAACATATTAAGTTTTCTTATTTCCTTCACTACAATATTAGCTTGATTTGACATGCCATGTAACAATGCTAAATTGTGCATTTATTCTAATGTTATTAAAATGAAAGGTCCCCTATTATACTGTTTTACATCAATATATTATAGGTCTCAGATATATACAAAACATTTCTCGAAACAAGTGTTTGGCTCGAAATACCAAACAGATCATGCATTTAGCATCCCATAATCCCCTCTGTTTTAGCCCTGTTTCAAAAGTGCTGATTCTCTGTCTGTTACTTTAGATGAAAATAAGGAGCCACTCCCCACGCCCCTCTGCGAGATGTTTGGTTAAAAAGAACAAAATGGTGCTCTGGGAGGAGATGCAGGTGTTAAGGTGGGGGGGGGGGGGGGGGGGGTTACCTTGGTTGGTTATTGGCTAATGGTTACACAAGCCAAAACATCGTTATGACATCATAAGTGGCCAAAATCTGATCAGCTCATTTTCAGACAGGTTTTTGGATCAGGATAAAAAGTGAGCGAATATTTTTTCCTGAAACTTTCAGAATCTCTTTACACAGAGGGGACACATTCATGAAAAAGTGGATTTTGCATAATAGGTGACCTTTAAGATGTGATTTATGTCTTGTTTTATTATTTATTTATTTTAAATGAAGTCTAGTGCTTTAGAACCAGTGGATCAGATACATATTACTAGAAGTGAGGTTAGCAGTGGGTCTCTGTGCATGCCTAGCTCCTGGTGTTTATGACAGACAGCTCCTGAAAGACTTCATTTACAGCACCGCTTCAAAAGCCAACAAGCTGCCACTGCTGACAAAGCCCATTCTAATGCACAAGAGAGGCCATGAAACAGAAATAACAACGTTTAAAAATAGGCTTTACTCACGGAAGAAGTCTTTCTTTGCCAGGTTCTTTGCACACAGGACTGGAAAAAAAAAACCAATACAGAGATGTGTTAATGTTAATGAGTTGGGCACACATTAGGAAATAAATATGAGATATTATAGGAAACACGAACGTAAAACTTGTCTGTCACCAAAATATACAACGTCAGCTTTCAATGGTACATAATTGAGCCTCAGAACATTTTCACAGTACAAGCGAGTACACAATCTGTCAACGATATTGTTCTATTCATATTATTTTTAAAGCACAGATGTAATGCGTACATTTTGGGAAACATCTTCCTTGGGCTTTTCTCTGGTAATATTTTTTGAAAAAAGACCATCTTACTCAATGATTTCATTATTTATCAACATTTATCTTGGCTATAAAACTTGACACATTTTCCTTTGAATAATTGCTGCTGTCTTTTTTGCCAACATATTGGTTTGTCCATCCTCACTGTCCCGTCATTGGCAAGTCTTAAGAGTTTCTCCTTGTGAAATATTGAGTAGACAAGCACACATTTCTGTCTGAGGCAACTCCCTGGGGGTTTGCATCACAGACAACATACAATAGCTTTCAAAAGATACAGAGAAGGTGGGACAGAAAGTCTGTGTTTGCCTGCTGTTGTCTTTTTTTATACATATAAATATTCCCCCCTTGGAGCTGGCTAGACAATTCTCGGACAATTATAGAGCGAGACAAAGCAGGCCAAGCAGAAACGATTAAGAGAGCAAGGGCCGAGAAAACTAACACGATAAAGGTTAAAAATATTAGAGAACTGTAAAATAAAGTAAAATAACCATAACATGCTGACAGACCAGGATCCTTATCAGTTCTGTGTCAATGTGCTGCTTAACTTTGAGCAAAGAGACTAAACTATCTCCCCTTTCTGTCAAAAATACTTGAACGTGTCATTGCCTCACAACTAAAATCCCACCTCTGCTCCAATGACCTCTTTGAGCCATTTCAATCCGGTTTCCGATCAAAACACAGCACAGAAACAGCTCTTCTGAAAATCACAAACGACCTCCTCCTCTCCTCTGACTCCGGCAACCTGAACATCCTCATCGACCTCACCGCAGCATTCAACACCATCAACCACGCCATCCTGCTGTCCCTCCTCGAATCATCACTCAACATCACCGACACTGCACTCTCCTGGCTGAAATCCTACCTCACCGACAGACATCAGTTTATCAACATCAACAACTGCACCTCCTCCACTGCTCCTCTGTCCCAAGGCGTCCCCCAGGGTTCGGTGCTTGGCCCCCTCCTCTTCTTCCTCTACATGCTCCCCCTTGGCAAAATAATTCGTCGCCACAACCTTCAATTTCACTGCTACGCCGATGACATCCAACTTTATATCTCAACAAAAACCATCACCCCCTTGGAAAAATCTGTTTTATAAAAACGTTATGTTATTTTTTTTCATGCATGAAGATGAAAATATCCTTAGTTTGTTGTGCATGCACAAAGGAGTTAATAAATCACACACTGAGGGAACATCACTACATTGTAATCATTTATATAGGCTTTTTCGATCAAAAATGTTCGGGTCGGTCAGGGGGTACTTGGCTGAGAAAATGTTTCAAAGGGGGTACATTACTGAAAAGAGTTTGAGAAGCACTGCTCTACGGCATACCATCCAACCTCCTGAATAAACTCCAACATATCCAGAACTCTGCTGCCCGCCTCCTCACCCACACCCGCTCCCGAGACCACATCACTCCCGTCCTCCAGAACCTCCACTGGCTCCCCGTCCGTCAAAGAATCAACTTCAAAGTCCTCCTCATTACTCACAAGGCCCTCAACAATCAGGCCCCCCCCTACCTCACAGACCTGCTGCACCACCACACCCCTTCCGCTGCCTCCGCTCATCAGAAGCCAACCTCCTATACATCCCCACCCGCATCAATCACCGGACCTGGGGGGACAGAGCCTTCTCCGTCGCTGCCCCCTCCCTCTGGAACTCACTCCCACAACCCATCAGAGACTGCACTGACCTCACCACCTTCAAAAAACTCACAAAAACTCACCTCTTCAATCTGGCTTTTAATTTGTATTATTTGACTTTAACTATATATTTATTTGTTGTTCCTTTCTTTTCTCTTCACTATATCTGTAAAGCGTCTTTGAGCACCTGTAAAAGCGCAAACAAATTAAAATCTATTATTATTAAACGTCAAGTGCTTCCAGCCATCGGGAAGGCACTTCCATCTCTTCAACAACGCAGGTACAGGTGACCCTCTCTCAGGTGACCCCTTTCTTTCCAACCGTATCAAAACCTTAGTCTCTGGGCAAAGAGCAACTTCAACATGTTAAACAAATGATGTTGATCAGACCTTTTGCAGTGCCCAGGAAGCTTAATGAGATAAAAAAAAGGCATTTGTCTGAAAATACGAGGTAAAAACACAAATCACATATTTTTCTGCTTTTCATCTTCTTGGTATTACTTTTTGCCACGTCACTTCTTCTGCCATTTCCTAATACAGCCACAAGCCAGTGGAAATACCACAAGATTAGATGTTTAAAAAAGGCGCTGACATACCCAATACTAAATGGGATCTTTTCTGAAAACCAGAAATTTAAAAGGCTTCCAAAGGGAATATTGTCCAACATCTACAACATAATGTAAAGCCTGTAGTGAGAGTGCTATTGTATGCTGTCTGCATTATTTACAGCAGCCAACTATGCACGCACTAGCCACATTTAGAAAATAAGAAACACAGTCTATACTTGGTGCTCAAAAGACAGAATCCTTTTGCAGTTATCTAACAGACGGTCAGAAAGCTGGTGTGTTTTTTTGACCATTTCATTTTATACGGGCTTAGCTACATTCAGATCCTGGAGAAATCATGTCAATGGATTACACTTTAGATAATGTTAAAGCATGTGAACCTGCCATGATTCAGAAACAAGCAGCACTTCAGAAAAAGATACGGACAGGCAGAGGAAAACAACCTAGCATTACACCCATTCAATGTGGAGATCTTGACGGTGACCAAAATGACAGTCAAGACAATTCAGACAGAATCATAACATGGGAACAGACTCTCAACACAAACCAAATGACACAGAGCGGGCCAACTGGATGAACACTGACCATCAGCTTGTCAGGGGAAATTACACCGCCAAAGCCGACAGTCTGGTTGCAGGCCAAATCCAAGACAGCCAGAAAAGCCTCTTGTTGGACAAACGGACACTGTGTTGTCGGCAGACACGAGAAAAACAGGATGGACAGAGGCCTGACATCTTGGCAGAACATTTGTGGACAGAGTCCAACTCAAAAATCAGCCCCCAAAGTGAAAATGGGTCCACATAACTCTTTCTGTGAATATATGAGCAGATTCTCTACACACTTTGTGCAGCAGATGTTAAGCACAAGCATAATCCTATCTGTCGGTTTTGAAATGTTATTTAAAAAGAGGCCCTGGGGAGATTTCTTGAAAACAGAAGTTATGTTCACATTTCATTTTAACAAAACAGATTGTGTGTACCCTCGTATGGCAAGCCGATTTAGCTTTTATTCATTTCTGGAGGATATCAAAAAATTCATTCTTACTAGTAAGAATGCAAATTCTTGATATCAAAAATGCAATTCTTACTAGTAATAATGTTTATTTCTGATATCAAAAATTCAATTGTAACTAGTTGTAATGTGTATTCTTGATATCTGAAATGCGATTTTAACTAGTGAGATTTGCATAGTTTTTCTCATTCATTTCAATGGGAGTAGGAATTTGAACTAGTTCAAATGCCAATTTCTGATATCAGTAATTCAATTGTTACTAGTTACAATTACATTTAAACTAGTAAAAATACCAATTTCTGATATCAAGAATTCTATTTCAACTAGTCGAAATGCCAATTTCTGATATCAGAAATACAATTTGAACTAGTTCAAAATCCTTTTTTGATATCAGGAATTCAACTAGTTATAAATAAAAATTGAATTATAACTAGTAACAATTGAATTCCTGATATCAAAAAAGGATTTTGAACTAGTTCAAAATTGTATTTCTGATATCAACAATTGAATTACTGATATCAGAAATTGGAATTTGAACTAGTTCCTACTCCCATTGAAATGAATGAGAAAAACGATGCAAATCTCACTAGTTAAAATCACATTTCTGATATCAAGAATTTGCATTCTAACTAGTTAAAATTACATTTTTGATACCAGAAATAAATATTATTACTATTAAGAATTGCATTTTTGATATCAAGAATTTGCATTCTTACTAGTAAGAATGGATTTTTTGATATCCTCCAGAAATGAATAAAAGCTAAATCGGCTTGCCATACCCTTGAGGTCCAACAAACGTGTCACGAGCCTCATAAAACATTAGCATTGCTGATTTATTCCCCGGCTACTAAACTACTTCAAAACTATGGTATATGAAATCAATAGCTTGTTATAACTCACTTTTAGATGTTCCCAAAGCTTGTGTCACTGGGTTTGTTGTGGGTGCTCACACCTGCTTAAGAAGCAATACTGGTAAGTAGCTATTAGGTTAAACTGAGTCTGCTGAGCAATAATACAGACTTGGCTGTCTAGTTACCAAACTATGCTAATGAGGTTAAGGGATTAACCTGTACTCTGCTCCAGTGTCTCAGACACAATTGCCACAGAGGGGAAAGCCTGTCTCATTGTCACCCATGGCCTCTCAGCACACACAGCTGCACCAACAGCAGACTGCTGCTACTGATGAAAGTGACGCATTGGGTTCAAAGGAGGCATACATTAGACAACGGAGCAATAATGACAACCAGAGCCAAAGTTATCAGAGATAAACTTACCAGGGTACTGAGAGTACCATGAGCAGCAAGGTTAAGCCATATGGAAGTGTGAGCGCATTAGCATGTTAGCGTTAAGTGGTCTTTAAATTGAGAGCTGCATTATAAATGGGCCGATGCAAATGTAACTCCTAAAATCTGGAGGAGCCTATTATATAAAAGGCTCCTTTGCTTTGGGTCAAAAAGTATCTATTTTAATCTTTCAGCAATTTAGCAGTCACAATTTAAAAAACACTGCCAACACTAAAAATTACAAAAGTTAAAGAAAGTCAGTATATTTTGAAAGCAAGGGCGGCCTGAGGAATGTTTAGAAAACCTCTATTTGATTGACTGTAGCCAATACCTCAACATATTTGAATATCAGTTTAGAGAAGCCCAACAAGGGTTTAGATAAACATGCCTAAATATGTGGATGATCTTATCTGGGTTTAGGCAGAATCTACCATTGTGAAACCAGGAATCAATAAGGAATCACATCTGATCCCAGCCCCCTGTGATCCAGCAGGCTTGCCAAGTGAGCAGGTCATGGTGACCAGACTCATTCAGATCCTAACATGGAAAGCTAGTTCAACTAGGATCAACGATCAGGAAACCCCGGGGGTCAAGTCGTCTCAGTTACCTCATTCACACCAACGGTGTTTCAGGGCCGGTTCGGAGCTGGAGCTTGAAAAGCACCGGGTTTTCCTCTTCACACCGCAGCGGAGCAGCCTCTTAGCTCCGGAATCCGGTTCATTTCGAGCACCAAAAAATTGTCCGGCCAGAGCAAAAGCACCACATACGTCACGCTTACGTCGAGGCGGGGGCAGGATCAACTCCTGAACAACAACAAAAAGCCGGCGTTTTATCCAGTTTGTACACAACCCTGGAGAAACGTAACAAGCAACAGTGGTCCACTGAAGAGACCAGCTACCTACTGGGAATCTGGTCTTCCGAAGAGGTACAGAGGAAGCTGGAGCACAATCGGCCATTGTTGTTGTTGTCGGTGTCAGCTGTGAAGGGTTTCTTCTGATGTCTACTATACTAAAAGGCCTACAATTCATTCTTTTGTATCGACAAGTTTTAACCATAAAATGGTTTAAAAAGAAGGGCAGAGCTGAGTCATGCCCTTATGAGCAAACCTGTGTTTATGATTACTGTTTGATGGACTCACAACTAAGTTATTCATGACGTTAGCTAATGTAGCTGATCTTCCAACCAGGTTAAGGTCATTGCCAGGTGGGTGGCAATTCCTGTAACTTTATTAAAGCAAGATGAAACACAAGCTACCCTGCAGTATATAAAGGAATTACAATTAGCTGCACCTTTACCAGCTTTGACAAACAAAGTCATATGATATTCTCTTCCGATCTGTGTGGATGTGACACCTTCCAACCGCTGTCTATCAGATTTCCATTTAATTTCAATATTTTTATTATCTTCAAATCTTCTAAAAACGCAATAACACGTTTAATAGCTTTCTTTAAATGTTGCACTTATTATTACTGCTTTAGTAATTTGACCACCCAAAGTTGCTCTGGTGTTAAACCAAGCTGAGATTTCAGTTAAAGGTCTAGACTAAACTCTGCTTCTTGGTTTATTAAAAGGACCTGAAACAGCTGCTGTTTGGGACCATGTGTAGGTGTCTGAAACAAGCCATAAATCAAAGGAACAGTCCCACTAAACCGAGCCTATCCATCTGAGCAAGCAGCATGCTGGGATAATGCCTTTACCACTGTCTGCTGGCTGAGAGGAGGAGGAGACAGACCGTGGCCTGTCGTTGACCCAGACACATTATGTTGTCGGCTCCAGAGGTTGGCTATAGCTTCCCATCCCCAGGGGAACTGGTGTTTTATACCATTTAAAGCAAACACCTTTACATTAGCTGGCAACCCAGCTTTTAAGTTTGGAATTGAGTGTTTCCAATTTATAATTTCTCAATTACTTTTTATTATTGTACGTAATATCATAATGTTTTTCAAAGATGTAATAACCTTCATGTATTAATAGACCCTAATGCTAGTCTTGTCCCAATGAGACCATCCTTTATTCTGATTCCCTGTGAATGGATGAAATAATAATCATTTACCTTGAGGGCTGAGATAAGGCCATCACATATTAACAGAATAACTTTTACCATTTCACCAGCTCTCAAGTGACAGTCACGACATCTGTGTCACTTCCCTTCGTCTTTATACTGTATCTTACCAACTTCAAATGTGTTGTGGCTTTACATGTGCATGAGGGGGCTTCATTTACTTTACTTCCCTAGCATTGTTAAGAATCCGGGAGAATCATCTGATCATGATTTTAATTGCTCCTTATTGAGTGGTGCAGTGACGTGTCCTAAAACACGGAAGTAAGCTGCGCATGGGTTCCTTCCGGTTCCCTCTACAAAAAAGTAGGGATGCACGATATTGGTTTTTTGAAACCGATACCGATAACTTCCTGCTTCTCAAGACCGATACCAATAACCGATAATAAAAATAAAAATTACGCCACTAATTATTTTAACGCGATTAACGCATGTGTATTTTTTTTCCTCAGCCGCCCCGTAGCTTCAGAGCGCATCGAGTTTAAAATACCATCTCCAAGCTGATGCTGACAGCCCCGCTCCTGCCGCCCGCTTGTGGCAGACCACACTTCCACGCTCACCGGCAGGCACCGCCTGGCCATCTGGAGGACCGGGAGGGTGTGTGTACGTGTGGTCCGAGCGAGCAAGAGAGAGACCTTACGTGCATTGTTGTTGTTAGCATCTGGTGCTAGCTAGCTGCGCTAACGGATATAAGGAGCTGTTTAAATGAAAACAGAGGAGCGCTCTATCCACACAACTGCGCCGAGCACTTGACTTTATGCAGGAAGCCAGACAGCGGGACATTGTACGAAAAGTCAGCACACTCAGCAACATGATTGCAGCGTCCAGGCAGCTCCGGTTCGAGCATATGCCTTGAGTTGCACATAGCTCCAACACACACACACACACACACACACACACACACACACACACACACACACACACACACACACACACACACACACACACACACACACACACACACACACACACACACACACACACACACACACACACACACACACACACACACACACACACACACACACACACACACACACACACACACACACACACACACACACACACACACACACACACACACACACACACACACACACACACACACACACACACACACACACACACACACACACACACACACACACACACAGTATTGTATTATTGTCTTCGTACGCTTTTAACACACCATCGTAGAGATGGCGATGTTTGGCAAAACGGGAGGAGCCGAGTGAAAAACAAGCGCCCCTCATCCCAATCCACCCACACCGCAGTATTTTTTTCTTTTTTTTACCCAAAAAATATATTGTATATTATCGGGGCTATTAATACTGTTATCGGTTTATCGGGATGACGTCATAATTCCTAATATCGGACCGATAATTATCGGGCCGATAATTATCGGGCCGATAATTATCGTGCATCCCTACAAAAAAGCAATGCAATTTCTCCATAGGATTTTGGAAAATAGCTCGTATAAGGTCTGTGGTTGACACACATTTAATAGACGGATCACGTTTTGTTCAGTCGATAGATTTATGGTCGAGGGAACCGGAAGGTACCCATGCGCAGCTTACTTCCAGGTTTTAGGACGCATCACTGCACCACTCTATTGAGGGGGGGGGCTTTGTATCATCTCCGTCTGTCTGACTACAAAAGGTTAAGCTAAAGGTTAGCATTAGTTCTGGTCAAAGGCTGAGAGGTAAACAGTCAGGAGCATTGTTTTCTCAGGAGAATCACCATTTGCAAACGCCTCACTCTGGCCGTTGAGGAAAAGGGTAGAAGTCAGGTGTTCAACTCATTTAAACTAGGGTTGCCAGAAACTGACCATGATCAAAATCGATTATTCGGCAGCCCTGGCGAATAATAAATCGATTATTCGCCATCCGACCTCTGCAGCTCATCCAGAATGCAGCGGCTCGTCTGGTCTTCAACCTTCCTGAATTTTCCCACACCACTCCTCCGCTCCCTTCACTGGCTTCCGGTAACTGCTAGAATCCACTTCAAGACACTGGTACTTGCTTACCATGCTGCGAATGGATCTGGCCCCTCTTACATCCAGGACATGGTTAAACTGTACACCCCAGCGCGTGCACTACGCTCTGCATCAGCCAAACGACTCGCTGCACCCTCGCTGCGAGGGGGACCCGAGTTCCCATCAGCAAAAACACGTGAGTTTGCTATCCTGGCTCCAAAATGGTGGAATGAGCTCCCCATTGATATCAGGACAGCAGAAAGCCTGCACACCTTCCGGCGCAGACTGAAAACTCATCTCTTTCGACTCCACCTCGAGCGATAGAATTACTAACAAAGAACTGCTAACAGAGCACTTATATACTAATAAAAGGACTGACTTATCTATAGCCAGTTGAGTAGCACTTGAAATGTTTGGCTCTATGAAACCTGATGTACTTATATGATTCTGTTTTCTTCAAGGTTGTGTCTTCCTGGTCGAATGTACTTATTGTAAGTCGCTTTGGATAAAAGCATCAGCTAAATGCAATGTAATGTAATGTAAAATGCATAAAGGGGTGTCAAGTGAGAGAGGACAAAGCATGATCAGAAGGCCTGAAGGTTGTAGCAATGTAAATTCATTGTTGTGGGAAAATAATATTTTGTTTGCTAAGAAAGGAGATGACAAGAGAAAGGGAAATGAGCTATATTCAAGATCACAATAGTGAGTGATTTCCAGTTTACAGCACACTGAACCACCAGCATGCCTCTTGCACTCTGTAAACATTATCAGACCACAGAGCTGGGCCACTCTACCCGAGACCAAAGTGTTTGTGGTCAGTGAGCGATTGTGTGACTGTGCACTGCCAACTCTGCAGTCAAGTATAGCCAGTTAGTGGTCCATTTGTTCAATTCATTCTCTGGAACCACGCTAAAAGGACAGGAAGTCAACCCGTTCTGCATGCATATCCAGTTGCTGAGCTTGGATGCTGATATTGTCATGAAGAGTTCTTACGATACAGTCTTTCCGTTTCATCTTTAGTTTAGTGCATATTTGGTTCACAAATATCCTGTATATAAGGACAGGTTGTGACAAAGGAATACATTTAGTTAGTTTTTATATAGATTTTGAGTCTTAATCAGTGAGTGCCAAAGCCAAACCAGTAGTCGACTTCAGGATGTGACTCTGTAATGACTAATGAGCCAAGGTGTTTGTTTACTGCTGGGCTGGACTTTAATAGACACAACTCTACTCCCATAAATGTGAAGTATTACCAAATATTAGCATGGTCAACAGTGCGGTTGACGGTTGTTTAAAAAGGGAAATATTTGACACACTGGACTGTGACTTTGGCTGTAAAGCATGAAAAATATATCAGAGCTACAACCGCTTAAGGCTACATCTTCCATGTGGGAAAAAAGGTTCCTGTTCTTGCTATTCTTAAATTATTGATTGGCAAAACTTCTTCCCAAAGAACTTTCTGACACAGCAATACAGAGGTATAACTTTTTTCCAATGATGCAATAGCATAGAAAGGTCTAATGGCAGTCCCTACTTAGAAACAGGAACCTGCCACCTCAGCAGAGAATGGAAAATGTCAAAGGTGAGTCACTAGCATTTGAAACATATGACCATAAACTAGAACATTTTAAAGTTCACTTAAGTGCATTAATCCAACAGTGAGAGATGGTAGTTCTCAGGTGACTTCACTTACAGAAATGTGTAACAATACACTATCAAATTGGGAAGATTAATAATACAATTAAAAAGTCACACATAGAAGGAACACCCCTAATTGTATAAACATCTAGGTTATCAAGTGATGACATGTGCATATGGCCCAAAGCCAGAATTGGATTCCCCTTTCCTTTGCACACACACACATCCCTCCTTTACAAACACTATTGCTTAATTTAAAAGGCAATCTTCGCTAGACAAAATAGGCCATCACAATAATCACTGTGTCCCACTCCCAGTAGGTTTTGTTTTGAGGAGAAAGAAACATCTCTTTGTCTCAAAAATGGAGTTTAACAAGAAAAACATATACATTTATAGGAACGGACTCATTTTAAAGTTTTTTTTTTTTTTTTAAACAGCCGCTGACATCCCCCGACTCATTAGTGACAGTCATTCAGATTGGCCCATGTCCTTCGCCCTTGTTATGACTCTTTCTACAGCCCCATGCTGTCTCATTCACAGCATTGTTCAACAGTTAAACAAAACACTTCCTCTTCCCGTCCTCACGCCTCCCTGGCGGGTCCGCTCACTCACTCACTGAGAATAATGTTGGAGAAATGTCAAGCACGTGGTACACTGTGTACGTGACCAACGTTATGCTACAGCGGACAATAGACTGGTCCTCACGGCCGACTCTCAGGGGCAAGAGTTTGTGAGACTGAGCGGAAGGAGGAACCTATTGCGGTGAGCACGTTGCACGTTGTAACTTCCGGTTGTTGTTGTCATCTCCGGGTATCCCGTGTGCCTGTTCTGTTGCTGATAGCTTATTAACTTAAACTTAATCGATCGTTTTAAAACTCTTGATCACGGCAACTGCCTGACGTTGTAATCACACGTTACTACAGCTTAAGCACTCACAACTCTCCTTCTCTTAGCGACTGTAACTCCACAGTTGCCTACACTCTTTTCGGGTTTGCTAACGGTAGCTACTTTAGCTTGATAGCTAGCCATGGCTCTTTCCCCACCTTCTGGTGCTATTTCCTGCTCTTCCTGTCTCATGTTTGGTTACTTCCCGGCCTCCCTTACTGGTAAGGATACATGTGTTAAATGTAGTATAGTTGTTAGGTTGGAGGCGGGAATCATAGCCATAGAAGCCCGGCTCCGCATCTTAGAAAGTAACTCAGCTAAAGTAAAGCCCATGTTAGCATGTGCGGACCGGCAAAATGTAGCTCCTCTTAGCCGTCCCCCGGCAACTCCCGAGCAGCAGGGAGGCTGGGTGACTGTTCAGAAGGGGCATAACGCGAAACCCGCAGGTCCCCACCAACCCGTTCACGTATCTAACAGATATTCCCCACTCAGCGAGACACCCGCTGAGAAGCCAACTCTGGTTATTGGTAGCTCTATTATGAGACACGTGAATTTAGAGACCGAAGCCTCCACAGTCACATGCATTCCGGGGGCCAGAGCGGGCGACGTTGAGGCGCATCTTAAACTGCTGGCTAAAGATAAACGTAAATACAGTAGGATTGTTATTCACGTCGGTGGTAATGATGTTCGTTTACGCCAATCAGAATGCACAAAACTTAATGTGGAGTCGGTGTGTAGTTATGCTAAAACAATGTCGGACACCGTAATCTTCTCTGGTCCCCTCCCCAATCTGATCAATGATGACATGTATAGCCGCATGTCATCATTTCAGCGCTGGTTGTCTTGGTGGTGCCCAGCAAACAATGTGGGCTTCGTAAATAATTGGACAGCCTTCTGGGGAAAACCTGGTCTGATTAAGAGAGACGGCATTCACCCTACTTTGAAAGGTGCAGATCTCATTTCGGCAAACATTTCAGGGCTTTGTGGACGTAATCCATGACAAACTGGAGTTGAGACCAGGAGGCAGAGTCGCAGTCTTACACGCTTCTCTGCGCTCTCTCCTAGGCAGTCACCCATAGGAATCCCGAACCCAATAAAATACCCAATATTAGCGGTGTGTGTGTCTGCCCAAGGACAATTTAAGGTAAAACCTAATAGAGGTGTCATACATAATAACCTAATAAAAGTAAATGTAACAACTACTACAGTGCAACAAAACAGGAAGATTAAATGTGGTCTCTTAAACATAAGATCTCTAGTATCTAAAGCAATATTGGTAAATGATTTAATATCAGATTATAATATTGATATATGCTGTCTCACTGAAACTTGGTTGAGACATGAAGAATATGTCAGCATAAATGAGGCCACTCCACCCAGCCATGTCAACACTCATATTGCTCGAGGCACGGGCCGAGGAGGTGGAGTTGCAGCAATCTTTGACTCAAGTTTACTTATCAATACTAAACCAAAATGTAATTATACCTCTTTTGAAAGCCTCGTTTTTAGTCTTACGCATCCGACCTGGAAAACTTTGCAGCCAATCTTATTTGTTACAGTGTATCGTGCACCAGGTCCTTATTCAGAATTCTTATCAGAATTCTCTGAGTTTTTATCAACTTTGGTTCTTAAAACAGACAAAGTAATTATCGTAGGTGACTTTAATATTCATGTTGACGATGATAAAAATAGCCTTACTGTTGCATTTAACTCTATATTAGATTCTGTTGGTTTCTGTCAGAGTGTAAATAAACCAACCCACTGTTATAATCACACTCTCGACCTTGTTCTGACTTATGGTATTGAAATTGAGCAACTATTAGTCGAACCGCATAATCCTGCTTTATCCGACCATTTCTTAGTAACTTTTGAAGTACTGTTACTAGACTACAAAGCATTAGTCAAAAGCTCTTGCAGCAGAAACCTATCTGTTAGTGCTATAGCCACATTTAAGGAAGAGATTCAACCAATACTTAACTCGATAGCATGTCTGCATGTAGGGGAGGAAACTTATACAAAATGTACACCACCCCAAATTGATCATGTTGTTGATAGTGCTATAGATGCGCTGCGAATAAAATTAGACTCTGTTGCTCCTTTGAAAAAGAAGAAAATAAAACAACATAGATTAGCTCCATGGCATAATGCCGAAACCCGCAAAATAAAGCAAAAGTCTAGACAACTTGAAAGGATATGGCGTTCCACTAAACTTGAAGAATCTCGTTTAATTTGGCATATTACTCTCAATGAATATAAGAAAGCACTGCGTAAAGCGAGAGCAGCCTACTACTCTTCATTAATAGATGAGAATAAGAATAATGCAAGATTTCTTTTCAGCACTGTAGCCAGGCTGACAGAGAGCCACAGCTCCATTGAGCCTTCTATTCCCTTAGCACTCAGTAGTAATGATTTTATGTGCTTTTTTAACGATAAAATTGTTACTCTTAGAAACAAAATTAATGACCTCTTGCCTTCGACCAGTATAGTGTTATCAACAGCTCCCGGAATCGTAAGTTCTAATATTACACTAGATAGTAAACTAGAATGCTTTTCAGCCATTAACCTTGAACAATTACATTCAATGATTCTCTCTTCTAAACCATCAACGTGCATGTTAGACCCAATTCCAACTAAGCTGTTGAAGGACGTTTTTCCATTAATTAGCACTTCTTTATTAAATATTATGAATATGTCTTTATTATCAGGCTATGTTCCACAATCATTCAAAGTAGCAGTGATAAAACCGCTTCTTAAAAAGCACAACCTCGATCCAGAGGTTTTAGCCAACTATAGACCTATTTCTAATCTTCCGTTCCTCTCAAAAATTCTTGAGAAAGCGGTCGCAAAACAGTTGTGTGATTACTTAAAAAACAATGATTTATTTGAAGATTTTCAGTCTGGCTTTAGAACACATCATAGCACAGAGACAGCTCTGGTTAAAGTCACAAATGATATTCTAATAGCCTCAGACAAGGGACTTGTCTCTATTCTTGTTTTGCTCGATCTTAGTGCTGCATTTGATACTATCGACCATGATATCCTATTGCAAAGACTAGAGCACTTAGTTGGCATACAGGGAACTGCTTTAGGCTGGTTTAGGTCCTATCTATCTGAACGCTCTCAGTTTGTACGTGTTAACGATGAATCTTCCACGCAAACCAAAGTTAGCCATGGAGTGCCACAGGGCTCAGTGCTCGGACCTATTTTGTTCACATTATATATGCTTCCGTTAGGCAATATTATAAGGAATCATTCTGTAAACTTTCATTGTTATGCAGATGATACTCAACTATATTTATCAATCAAGCCTGATGAAATTAATCATCTAAATAAAATTCAAGACTGCCTTAAGGACTTAAAAACGTGGATGACCTTAAACTTTTTGATGTTAAACACGACCAAAACTGAAGTTATTGTACTTGGCCCGAAGAATCTACGAAACAAATTATCTAAAGACATACTAACTATGGATGGCATTAATTTGGCCTCCAGTGAGACTGTAAGGAATCTTGGTGTTATATTTGATCAGGATTTATCCTTTAACGCCCACATAAAATCAATTTCAAGGACCGCCTACTTCCATCTACGTAACATTGCAAAAATCAGGCATATCTTGCCTCAAAACGATGCAGAGAAACTAGTCCATACATTTGTTACTTCTAGGCTGGATTATTGTAACTCTTTATTATCAGGGAGTACTAAGAAGTCAATCAAGTCGCTTCAGCTGATTCAAAATGCTGCGGCTCGTGTACTAACCAGAGTTAGGAAAAGGGACCACATTACTCCTGTTCTGGCTGCCTTACACTGGCTCCCTATAGAACACAGGATAGAATTTAAAATTCTTCTTCTCGCCTACAAAGCCCTTAATGGGCAGGCGCCATCTTACCTTAAAGAACTCATTATACCCTACTGTCCTACTAGGGCATTGCGTTCCAAGAATGCAGGGTTGTTGGTTGTTCCTAGAATCTTTAAAAGTACAATGGGAGCCAGAGCCTTTTCTTATCAAGCTCCACATTTGTGGAATCAGCTTCCAGTTTGTGTTCGGGCGGCAGACACCCTATCCGTTTTTAAGAGTGCGCTTAAGACCTTCCTTTTTGATAAAGCTTATAGTTAGGGCTGATTAGATTCAGCCCCTAGTTTTGCTGATATAGGCTTAGTTTGTCGGGGGACATCTTACTTCTTCCTTCTCTCTGTCTATACCCGTGTACACTCATGTTCCGATTAACCCAGCTTCCCCAAATGTCTTTCTTTTTGGTGTCTATATACGCTGGGATCCGGAGTCATGGATGATCCTGCGGTCCTGTGTCCTGGATCGCGAGCGCTGGATCTTGAGTCGTGGCTGTGGTCCTGGATCATAGGTCCTCGATGGATATCCTCGTGGATTCATCTTCCTATTATACACACATGCATTTCCAAACATTTGGACTACCTATGTTGCAAATGTATTATCTTTTCAATTTACACACGGCATCTATTGCACGTCTGTCCGTCCTGGGAGAGGGATCCCTCCTCTGTTGCTCTCCCTGAGGTTTCTCCCATTTTTCCCTTTAAACTGGGTTTTCTTTGGAAGTTTTTCCTTGTACGATGTGAGGGTCTAAGGACAGAGGGTGTCGTATTGTCATACTGATATTCTGTACACACTGTGAAGACCACTGAGACAAATGTAACATTTGTGATATTGGGCTATATAAATAAACATTGATTGATTGATTGAGAGTACACACTGCAAACAATAATGAAAGTGTGGTATAAAGTAGCGTTTATGGTAGGGATGCACAATATTGTTTTTTTTTTTAAACCGATACCGATAACTTCCTGCTTCTCAAGACCGATACCGATAATAATATAATATATATTAAATGTACCTGTCGTTTTTGCACACCTGGTGGTAAAAAAGAGACGAGTAGTGAGCAAATGACATGAGCATTACTACTATGAACAAAACAAAGCCAAGAACAGTTTTGACTCTTCAAAGTGACCATATTTATTTTCCCAAATAAAGTTCTTGCCTTTTTCAAAAGCCTCGTCGATAGGTAAAAGCCCCGGTGCCTTTGCAGCTGGCTTTGGATTCGCCGCTAGTTTAGCAGCGCAGGCGTCTTCGTACGCGTTTAACACACCATCGTAGCGATGGCGATGTTTCAGGTGACTAATCAGGTTGGAAGTATTATAGCTCGTTGGCTTTTTCCCTCCTCGTGGAACTTCTGCATTGCATTTATTAAAACAAATAGCAAGCGAACTATCTAACTCTGAAACTTTGAAATAGTCCCATACTACCGATGACATGTTTGTTTACTGTCCTGGCTTCACAGCCGCACACCATTCACGTCACAGCCAGGCATGAGTTAAGGAGCGCTGGATTTGTGAAAAACTCCCTTCTTCCTAAACCACTATACCACAGTACTGGCAAAACGGGAGGAGCCGAGTGAAAAACAAGCGCCCCTCATCTTAATCCACCCATACCCATCCGCAGTATGTTTTTCTTTTTTTTTTACCCAAAAAATATATTGTATATTATCGGGGCTATTAATACTTTTATCGGGTTTATCGGGATGACGTCATAATTCCTAATATCGGACCGATAATTATCGTGCACCACTAGTTTATGGGTATCCAAACTTGGGCAGTGTGGCAAAACTTCGGATCTAATCTACATTGCACTTCCTCTGGAAAGCCATTACTACATTTCCCAACCTCAGCCTTTCTCCAGCCCAGTGAATGCTCAGGATGCCAATTATGTCATTCATCCGAGAGGCCAGCCATCTACAGCTGACACTCCCCCTCCTCCCTCCTCCCTACTCCCCGAGGAGACGCCAACAATCTGGAGTCAGGAATCTGGAAGTGGAACGTAGTCACTACACAGAGGAGGAGGGCTGGGTTGGGTTGGAGAGGGGTGAGAAGGTAAAGACGAAACGTTCATCTGGAGGCATCTAGGGTGGAATAGAGAAGAAGGGAGGGAGGAATGTGAGGAGGGATGGAGAGGAGGTCCATCTAGAGCCACAAATCTGAGGAATGCAGACAGTCGAGGGGGAGAAAGAGAGTGAAATATGGGAAAGCAGAGGAAGGGAAGAAAGAGGAGAAGTTGATTTGGAGCAGGGAATTTTGATAGTGATAACATTAAGGCAACATTGGAAACACTAAGGGAGGAGAAGCAGGAATGGCGGAAAGCGATAAGAGGAGACGACAGAGGAGAGATACAATAATGACTAGAATATACATTTTTGGATTGGAAATGTATGGTTTGGACATTTGATATTTAATGTTTGTCAGGTGAACTTACAGGTCTGCTGTAAAATCACCAAAGTTGTATTAAAAGGATGATGTCTCAAAACCTTTAAAAGTAATTGTCTGCCATTTATTTAAAGTTCAACCATGTCAACTTTGATGAACTTTGTTTTGTTATTTTCATGCTCTCCAATATCCAAAGCCATCGAGTCCATAATCTTAGATACCTCTGAAATAAAACCTAATCAGTTTTCTTTATAAAGGAATGTTTCTATAAATGGTGCCTGGGATCACATTACTACATTAAAACAGAGATTTCCTGACATGAATAGGAGGCGTAGAGCGACTGAAATGAAGAACAGAAGGAATACGAAAAGTATTTTGCTTATTGTGATTAGGTGTGTTGAAGGTTTCAGGGTGAACCAAACTGTAATTAGCTTTCACCATAGTCCAAAAAAAAGCCAAAATGTGGGTTCAGACCACCTCGGTTAAAAAGTAACTATTTTTTAACGTATCGAACTAGTTATGTTTTGGATTGGGTTTGTTTGTTTATCTATTTGTCCATAGGATTACGGAAAACTACTATTTCAGAACTCAGTTTCAGACCTAAGCAAACTGGCATATATACGCGTGTTAGCGTGCCGTCAAGTTGTACCATACACTGCCAGCTCTTGTACACATGGGCATACTAAAGCCCACATGATAATGACACTAGGGAAGTTGCATGTCATTTAAATGTGTCATGTATTAAAAACAAACCAAACATACAGTGAATGACAGCTGGAGATGATACTTCTCTATTTATGTAGTTTTTATATTTACTGTCACGTTAACAGAAGAGCAGAGCCTGAGGAGCGACCTCAAAGACGAGTGGGAGAGAGAGAGAGATGGGGCTGTTTTTTCCATGTTTCCTGTCACTCTGAATATGAATGACATGGAGGAAGGTTATTTGAGGCTGCAGTAGTTTTCCTCAGCTCTGTGTATGCATAAATATTCAACTGAACCTGGCGGAGTTTGATGGTGGACTCCAAGGCTTTTGTTGACTGTGTGGGCGGAGAGTGGTGATGTGCAGAGCAGAGGAGCATCTATAAAAAGACTGCAATAACCTGACACTGACCACTGTTAGAATTAGGGCTGAACGATATACCGTGTCATGGCGATAACCACGGTATGCGCATGCGCGGTATTCACACCGCAGGGACGTGCGGTTTTATTCTTTAATGCTAACGCACTTTAGCACAGAATTCAAAATAAAGATACCCTTATTACTTATCGAAACTGCACATACAATATATCCGATTAAAGCTGAGACTCCACAGATTATTTAAGTATAGTATCCAAGCGATCCGATCTCGCAACAGGGGAAGCAAACACAGACATCACAACAGGTATCTTTTACGGAGCTTTTACGGGAGATCGTCTCACCGTAGCTGTCAATCTGATCAAAATACGTGTTCAATGGCATTAAAACGAGAAAGAAAAAACGCGGTTGAATCGGTTGATCCATAGGTTGATAATGTATCTGTGGCTTTGAAGCAATTGTTTATAATCCATAATTCCATTTTTATGTAAAAATCGGAGCACAACAGTTAGCTGCTAATGGTAGCCACCAGAGTGTATGCAGCTTCCAGTTTTGGCTACGCGTCACTCTCACTCCTTATTTGGTAATGTGTGTGTGTTAGACTGCGCTGGACTGCCGCATAGCCAAGACCGGAAGCAGCAGCCACTGTGCTAACTTTTGCTCTGCGATATTTACATAAAAATGGAATCATGGATTATAAATTGAATCATTTTTTTTATACAGAGACGTTAAAAACCTATGGATTAACCGATTCAGCCGCGTTTTTTCTTTCTCGTTTTAATGCCATTGAACACGTCTTTTGATCAGATTGACAGCTACTAGGGGTGTAACGGTACACGTACCGAAATTATTCGGTACGGGCCCTTCGGTTCGGTACACGTGTGTACCGAAGTGTACCGAACGAATATAACGTTAAACGTAAAAAATTGAGAACGTGAACAACTTCTTGGAAGTAATCTGAGGTGCTGCGTCGCAGCATTCAGAGTAATTTGCTCCCATTGGGCTCATTGCGTCATGGAGCGAGCAAGTCATTTCATTGGATGAGAGGGCATGCTATGAGAGCTGGTCAGAGGGATGCGTTCAAATTTAGTCGGTAATTTGAGGAACTGTCGAAAGTTAATGGCGAACGCAGATAAAGTTGAGCTCGAAAATCCTCCAGCATCATTGAAGTCTCCGGTTTGGGAACATTTTGGTTTCGCAGTTACGTACAAGGATGACGGACAAAGACAGGTGGACCAAACCAAAGCTGTTTGTCTGCATTGTTCAACTAAAATTGGTTACGCGGCTGGCAATACATCAAACTTGCACACTCTTGAAAAGGCATCACCCGAACGTGAATATAACCGGTACCAAAAGAAAAAAGACTGAAGTGCAAACCCAACTCCCGCTAGCATTTAGCCTCCACCACTTGCAAAAACTTCAGACCGAGCCAAAGCTATTATAAACGCCAAATATCCTTATGTTGCCATGTTAGCAAAGCGCTACCTGGCTGTATCTGCTACCTCTGTCCCTAGCGAGAGGGTTTTCTCCACAGCAGGAGACATTGCTAGTGCCAGCAGATCTGCCCTTTCAGCAGCCATGTGGACAAGTTCATCTTTCTTTAAACAACATGCAAATACAATGACAAGCAAGTCCTAATGTCAAGCTGGCTGCTTAGGTACTAGTACAGTAAAGTTCAAATACAGATTATTTCAGTTCATCGAAATGCTGCACCTTAATGTTCATTTGATTATATTTTGTATTTATTTGAGTGAATATTCACAGTTTAATAATAATTAAAAACCCAAAACTAATAGTTTATGTTTTGTGAGTACTTGTACAGTAAAGTTCAAATACAGATTATTTCAGTTCATCGAAATGCTGCACCTTAATGTTTATTTTATTATATTTTGTATTTATCTGAGTGAATACATTATTCACAGTTTAATAATAATAAAAAAATATATATATGTTTTGTTTTGTGAAAAAAAATTCTGCTGTACCGAAAACGTACCGAACCGTGACCAAAAAACCGAGGTACGTACCGAACCGAAATGTTTGTGAACCGTTACACCCCTAACAGCTACGGTGAGACATCTCCCCTAGAAGCTACGTAAAGGTACGTGTTGTGATGTCCGTTTGCTTCCCCTGTCCGAGTTCAGATCACTCAGTGATGATACTATATACCTAAGTAATATGTGGAACATCAGCTTTAATCGGATATCTTGTAAGTGCAGCTACGATAAGTAATAATAAGGGTACTTTTATCTTGAGTTCTGTGCCAAAGTGCGTTAGCATTTTTCGCTCAGGGGTCATTTAGATGCTTCTTATGAGACTTGTGTTTTGTTTTGGTAAAAATGGTTTGTATCGTCAATTAGCTGTGATTATTTCCGTTAATCTGGTATAACGCATTAATAGGTTCTTAAATATTACGATCCCCTGAGACATTGTCGTGAAAAAAAAAAGTAATATATACCGCAGGGGGGGGGGGGGGGGAATTCGCGATGTCAGTTTTTTTCAATACCGTGCAACCCTAGTTAGAATACATGGACTGATCTCCTAAAGAGGACTATAGTTTAGTCAGGATGGGAAAACATTGTCGCATCCAAAAATATTAACTATTATTCTCAAGTTCGTGCATATCAGGCCCATGTTACTGCCCTCCACACATTATGTCAAAACAGCCAGCATTCTTACCAGCATCCAATTTCAAACTATTTGCTGAACCCTGCCCATCTCTATAAACGTTTAACAAAGCATTAATTTGTGCTGCAGTTCAACAGTTATTTTAAGAAACAGATACAAACTCTACATCTAACTCACTGTTCTACTGCTCTATAAACAGCTCTATTGCAATGTATGTTGCATCAAAAACCTTAAAGTCTCCTCAGTGTCTGTATATAATACGGAAGTTATCTGTTGGTTCACAAGAATGTTAATATTTACCCTGATTACCAAAACATGCCCATAGTACAACGGCGCTGTCCAAGCCACCTGATCCTCATCTCCAGGATAAAAACGCTGCATCACTAACGTCGTCCGACTGTCTCTCTCCCACACAGAAACTGAAAACACACACTCAAAGCGAGGGGGGTGCAATATGAGTGTCAGTGTGTGTGTTTGTACGGTAGAAATGCTGAGTGGTCTACCAGACACACGCACACATTCACAAAAACGGTGGTGGTGGGCAGTCTGACAGCAGAAACAGTAGCAGCAGCACAGTGAGGGGGAGGAAAGTGTGATCCTTAAAGTCTAACCTGCCTTCCTGTTTCAATTGGGCTTGAAAAAGCAACCACTGAAAAGTGAAAAACCTTTTCCTTATTCACAAGCGTTTTTCTTTTGGAAAAGATGCAGCGGTATTTTCCCCAGAAAAGACTCCTAAGGGTCCCCAAACAAACGTTGACAAATACTAAGTACTGCACTGTGGTGAGGGACCGGTACAGGAAGTGTTTGTGTGTGCGTGTGCGTGTGCGTGTGCGTGTGTGTGTGTGTGTGTGTGTGTGTGCGTGTGTGTGTGCATCACAACTTGAGAACAGATAGAGAATAAAAAAAGAAAGCTGGAGCCACAGCGACAGAGTCGTCTGTCAGCTGTCTGGACTAGATCCGGGGCTAAGTGAGGGTGAGGAAGGAAGAGAGAGAAATGACAGAGAGATGAGGGACATCCTGTTCAAAGAGAGTGAAAGACTAAAGAGAAAGAAACATATGATGAGGCTCTGCAGAGTTCAGTCAGTGAAAGTAAAGGGGGTAGGCAGGATGCAGCAGCTTAAGAGCAAGGGCAACACTGCAGAATCACATTTGAAGGCCAATTACCTTCCTTTTCGCATGTTCCAAATTACATTTTTAAGAGACAAGATTTTGCCTCTCATAATTCTCAGAGGCTGTCAGAAACATTAAGCTCTCGATGTATGAAAAGAAAAAGGTGGTTTTTTTTCTCCGTATTCTGCAGGAAAATCCTCCTGAAGCACTTGGAAAGTTTAATGTATTCTGCATATTGAAGACCACCTCCTTTCCAGTCAGAGGCTGTTATGCAATAGTGAGGTGTTCAGTCTTTCCACTTCCCTGCTCAAAGTACACTGATGCCACCAGGTTCAAACGTAATAGGAAAAGCAGATAAAACTAAGGACAGACTGAAACAACCAAAGTCTTATAACAAAGATGTAAAAAGCTATACTGAATGGCATGCTTATGGAATATATTGTGATGCACAGTCGTATAAGAAACCAGTATAGAATAACAAATGCATACCATATATTGTGTTATTAGTTTTACATTCATCTGTTTGTTTTAAAGTCAGAACAAGTATTCCCTGGGCCTAGCTCTCAGATAAATACCATATGCACAAAAGGTTTTAGTCCAGCAGAAAGCATGTGTGTTGCATGGTAAAAGGTGTGTGTGGAGATTGGAGAACAGTAAAGCTGAGTTATGAGACTGGCCAGTGAGAATTCATTACCGAGTCACAGTCTTCTCAAATGCCAAATTCTTCCTCAAACCCAGCGCTGTTTGTTGAGATACAAAAGCAGAGCCTGAAAATGCTTAATTTAAAATGTTTCAAAACAAAAACATCAGGGCAAGATCAGATATCAAGTGGCATGCATCTAGTTAATAAAAGGGTTCAACAGCTGACATCGCTCCACAGAAATGCTCCTTGTTGTCTGCTTTGCTGTGGTTAGGTTGAATGTGCCAAGTCTAATAGGAAAGTCCACAAGTCAAGTGAAAACCGATGTATCGATGAAACAAAAGGGTGTATAATTCGATACACCTGAGACCCGGGGGTTCCCCTACACAGCGTGAAATATGAGCAGAGAGGGGAAACAGAGATGACCACAAACTGTGCCGAGCTCTGTATTCCCTCTTCATCCGCATTATGGAATTACATACCCGTAAATCTGCATCAGCAAGGCCAAAATCCCTAACAAAAACACATACCAAGAGCTACATTTCATTTGAAGATATATAGAGTAGGAAAGGGGGAAAGTAAGGCTCTTGAAAAATACTGAGAGTCGGGAGGATGCAATACTATAATGTGTGTTTGCTCTGTAGATACAATTAGCTTTCACGGATAGTGAAAACGTTGTCACGTGAGAATTAGAGCGTGATAATACCAGCACCAAATCCTTGCAAGTTAATTTACAAGATTTCTGTCAGTAAACGAATCATCTTTTTATTTTTATTTTAAATGTTTCATTCGTGTTAAGGGCAGTGGATTAACGTTATCTTACTGTTATCTGAGGGTCAATTCTTCTTTATGTTACTCAGAGATTTAAAAAGAAGAAAAGTGACCCTTGTATGCGTGTGTGTGTTATCATCAAAGTGACCAGACAGCTGTACCTGAGTTACTGCTGACCAGGCAAGCCATGAGATAAATACTGCACTCTGTCTGGCTCAATGTCTGCAGAATATTTTAAGTGCAAGAATTAGGTCAGCCAGCTGCACGCTGAACCACAAGGTGATATTAAGTACTGTGTATTCATTTATTAGATATTAAACATCAAGTCGGATGCAGGCTAAGAGAGTCTCATAACAGTGCCTTAGCCATAAACATCATCTCATAATTGATTATCCACATTCCTTTAAATTGATATGGTTGTGCTTTATGTTACATGCAGTAAAGGAACATACTGTAGGAAAATGCATGTGCACACACAGAGTGTATACAAGTGTAGTTTCTAAAATTCTACACATTCTCATGACCTCTTGAAATTATCCACAATGTGTTAGATGTTTTTTGTGCTCTGCTGCATCTGAAAACATAGAAGTTGAATAATGGCGCTTTTCCACTGCAGCACGCTTTTTTTGCTATTCCACTAGGGGAGGTTCCGGGTCAGGGCCACTTTTTCACCTTTTTTCTGGCCCTCCAATATTGAGGTTCTTACCGGGCCAACAAGCGGGCTGAATATGCTAAACTAGTGACGTAAACACTCTCGACTACTGAATGGTCAGAGAGAAACGCTGGCAAGGGGGCTACAACTACAACAAAATGAACATATTTCACCGTGATTTAATTGTAATACACGTTTCAAAATGATGCCGAAATAACAACATACTGATACAGGTCTGCAGACAAGACAGCAGGCGAAAAACCTTTTAAAATGCGTGTTTTCTGAATGGAGATCGGATCGATCAGGTTAAGCTAACGCAGTATATGCTCCCACCGTCCACACTCACAACAACGGCCTACAGACATAAATAAACCAGCGACTGTATTCGCCATGACACAGACAGTCTGTGGTTTGTACTTGTTTAAAGTGGACCTATCATGCTATATTTGAATGATATATTGTAGGGCCATACCTATATAAAACATTTCTGTGAAGTTTTTGTCAAAATACCAAACAGATCATGCATTTTAGCCATGCCTCATTTCGCTCCATTTGCTCTTTTCCAGCCCTGTCTTCACAAGGGCTGATTCTGTGGCAAATGAGCTGCAGCTGACCACGCCCCGCTGCAAAGGAGGGGGGCGAGGCACGAGCGTCATGTTACCATGCTGTTACCATGCCACGCAACCTCTCATTCCCCTGATACACAGCAAATACCAAAGTGTTAAAATCCCAGAGTACTGATGACCAGAGTAGAAATTGTTACACTTTGGAGTAGAATAGACATAAAGTACACTTCTCAGAGTGCACCAGAACCTCTCTTTGGTGTTGATTCTTTGTGTGGTGTTGGTGTTGACTTGTGTAGTGTTTATTCTGGGATGATGGACTCCCTCAGAGTATAACTTTGCATTGAGTCTGTCTGGTCCGCATCCATCTTAGGTTTCGATTCGTCATCAGATAGGCCGCGCCTTCTCATTGGTTTAACGCAGCCTCGTGACTCTCGGATTTTTGAAAATATTCTCCAGGAAAAGCGCGACCGTGACCGTTACAAATTGATGCAAGAGTTATACATCCATGGATCGAACACGGCAACATTTCTCCGCAGGACTGTAACGCTAGGTAAGTAGACACCAAGTGAATCATTCTGAATATTCATATTTGTCTTCTTGTCTTAATTTGTATAACTAAACAACTAAAAACGATATTGTTAGCAAGTCGAATATTTGTGACATTATTGCAGCGGTAACGTTAGCCGTAGTCAATCAAATTAATGTTATTCTGACAACGAAAGATGCATTTATTTGCTATTTTAGCTGCCACTCCCGTGTTAATTGTTAGGCTTCATTCACACTGACTCAGGGGGAAACCGCTCCTCTTTCCAATCATTCGACAGGGGGTAACGTTACGGAAGTACGGCCTTGAATAAATGTTTTTTTAATCGATAATCAACTCTAGTCTGCAGGCACCGTTTGAAATAATGAGACCGTTAACGTTAGCAGCGGTTAGCTTAGCTACCGCCAATTTACGTTACTCATGTAGAATAAATGATTTCAAAGCTCTCGCCTCCCGTCTGATATAATGCTGTTAACAGTTAAGTCTAACTACATTTGGTACTGTACATGTGCAATAGACCAATTCCAGTTGTGGAGCAAGTTTCATATGATTTAAGTTAAGTAAAAATACAAATACCACCCTGTAGGGCTGTGCGATTATGGCAAAAATCATAATCACGATTATTTGGGTCAGTAATTGATATCACGATTATTTTGACGATTATTCATTGACGATTATTCATTGACCATTTATTGAACTTTAAAACAAATAATATTTTACCAATAAACAAGATCAACAAATATGTTGGAGCGCACTTCCAAAACCATACTAAACATCGTCATGGTCCAGAAGTAACAGGAAATAAATGTTGAACTACAATTTAAGACCAAATAAAAATGTTTAGGCCACCATGGCAAATGCTGGTAGGGCTGCTCATGTCATCTCTTAAAGATGTTTTGCAAGAAACACCAGCCTGTTTACATGGTCTGGTTTCAGAGATGAGCGCAGGCAGGTGACGATATTGCCACCTGTACTGAAGACCCTCAGTCACGCCCCGACACATGGGGTGACGCCGGCCAATCACAAAGCTTTGATGCGTTCAAGTGCATTATTCTGGCACAGGAAGATTATGTTACAGGACATTAACGATAAAACAGAATATTGTTGTTCTATTTTTAGACACATCTAGCGATTGACTGGTTGCGCACCCCTGGGCTAGACCATAGGTATGTTGTGGTAGCAAAGTAGTCAGCTGAAGCCACATCTCTCTCAACTTCCCCACGGCATTTGTCATATAGTGCAGGCAGCGCAGACCTGCTGAAATAATACCGAGACGGCATCGCGTAACGCTTGTCCAACATGTTGACAAGTTGCTTAAAGCCCTGGTTGCTAACAGTGCACATATCTTTAGCGATGTGAAATGTAATGGCACCTGTCGCGTAGGCCGTTGCTCTGTACAATGCGTCCTGAATCGATGACTGTGATGATGTGGTGGATGAAGTCAAGCGGGCATCTGCTTTTTGTTGTATTATTGCCCGGTCGTATTGCACTTTGTGGTTGTATTTCAGATGATTAAAGAGATTGGTTGTGTTAGCGTGTGGTGCCAACACAACCTGGTAACAAATCCTGCACTGTACTTTGTTTTGCTCCACGTCGGACTTCTGAAGAAACAGCTCCATGAGTACTACATTGCGTTGGATGGTGAGCTCCTTCCCTGGACGGCCAAGTCTTCCCTGTCAGTTTTGATGAACTTTTTAAAGCACATTATGTGTTTGGGATCTCCTATGACCAGGCCTTAAACGGCATACACATGTTTGCATACCACCATCTACAACATTGATGTAAACTGGTTGCCATGTACACTTTTAGTTGTTGGTCATCCTGCTCGGTGATTGTTAGTCTTTCAAAACAATATTTTTTGTCAGTTTACTTTGCACATTAGCACTAGTGTATGGTATTCCACGTTGTCCATTTGTTGTAACAGGATTTTGGAATGATGGAATAAAGTGTTTCCCCAAGCTAAAGAGGCCTAATGAGCAAATGTACACACATTTCCACCTATGACCAATGTATTTTGTGGGTTGTTTGATGTTGCTACTGATTAGATGTTATATTTAAAACACATCAAAATCACATTATTTTAAATAAACACATGTTTTCAAGAATCTGATGTGTACTTTATTTCCTGAAGTGTTAATGATTCACCCCAAAATTGTTTGTTTGGGGTACATCAGCTAAACAGCACTAAAAATGTGAAAAATGAACATGGAGTACATTTTCTCTCTCAAAGTGTTGAATAATCAGCTCTGCACCGTGACTAGGGGTCGACCGATTATCGGCCTGGCCGATTATCGGGGCCGATATTCCGCATTTGACCGATTATCGGTATCGGCCTTTTTTTAATAAAATTGCCGATAACACTTTGGCTCTGATGCGGCCGTTTCTCTGGCTGCAGTCACCACTCTCTGTACACGAGCAATGTCCCGCCCACAGCACTATCTGATAGGCTATTACTGAAGTGTCAATCAACACTGAAGATTTTCCGGGCAGGAGCCAGCCAGAGAGGCGGGACCTTCTCAGATTACAGGCAGGTGCGAAGAACGCAGACAAACAGAGGTATGCAGCAGCGCTGAGTGGCAGAGCCATACATGTGTTTCGAAGGTAAATCAGTTGAAAGCCGAAGTTCAATAAACATCCCAATCCCCTATGCTGAAGTTGCAAAAACACCACGATCTATTGATCCAATTCTATCAGCTTCCCAGTTACACAGGGACGCGGGAAGTCAGTCAGAGTTGGGGGTGCGTGCAGCGTCTCGCAGCGGAGTAACTGTGGTGCGGAGGGGGGGCTGCGAGTGGAGCCTCGCAGTTTTTCAGGTTGATATGTGAAGCTCATTAGCTAGCCAACATGTATTTAGCAAATGTTTAGCAAAATATTAGAAGTGAGGCTACTAGACTAACGTTAGGTCTACTGTAATAGCCTCACTTTTAATACAACATTAGCTAGCACTAGTGTTTTGCAGTTGCTAGCAATGTATTGGGATTTCATGCTAGATAGACAGGTATTGGTTTGATATAATAAATTAAGCATTATTGTTAGCTAAGCATGTCAGCCTGCAGCCCCACTTCTTGTCTCTCTCTAACTCATAGCAGATGGCTGCACTAAAGAAAAGGGCACAGAGAAACCAGTTGTAAGATGTTTAAAGGTTCATTAAACATAATATATGCTTAAATGCATTTCAAAGAAGTTGAGTTGTGTTGGAGTTTGTGTTATTCTACATTTTGACACCAAGATTTTCTGATTTTACTGCAAATGTATATCGGTTCCAAATATCGGTTATCGGTCTCCTTGATTACTAATAATCGGTATCGGCCTTGAAAAAGCCATATCGGTCGATCCCTAACCGTGACACTAACAGACTGACTAAGAGTACATTTTAACTCTCTGAGGGTTCTAGGTTTACACTGCACGTGTTGGAAAGGACTCAAACAGTGTCAAAATAGTTATAGTTATAGTGTATATTTTGACTCCCAAAGTGTTCGAATCTAAATCTTTATTTGGAGTTTATATTTTACTCTTTTGACAGTGTTCAGAGAACACCAAACTCTTGGACCTATATACACCCCGAGACTGGTGTTAAATGTACTCTTATAGAGTACAATGTACACTGTGATTTTTGCAGTGTAGGTGGAGAGTTGCCCATATAGGCGGAGCTCCTTGTTTCTGACGTCAGAACAATTTCAAATCTGTATCAGCTCCGTTGCAGCCCCGTTTTTTTAGAGATTTGGGTATGGAGGAAAAGAAAGAGGGTTGTGTTTTCTGACACTTGGTGAGTTCCCTGACACACCGGGGACACATATTCATGTATAAAACACGTACAAAAGTGCATTTTGCATGACAGGTCCCCTTTAACTTTTGTCTAGTTTCTGAACAGATATGAGGAGCTGTGAGCTCTGAGTGCTAACAGCTAACGGCTGATGTTTTGGTTTTGTGGTTCGCATTGAAGATGACGTCACGGCAGTTTTACGCAGCGTCGCTCCACCCGCTGAACAGCCGATCGCCCCGCCTACACTGCGTTACTAGTTACTACCCCTGTTGATAAACTGTAATGGAAACACAGCATAAAGTGAGCCTGGCCTACCAAGACCTAAACATACCTTACTAAACCGTGCTAGGTCCTGCAGTGGAAAAGCGCCATTACAATAACAAGTAAAAGAAAATCGGTGGAATCATCAAGTGACTATAAATGATTCCATATGACAACAAAGGCCATGTGCAGTGTTCATTTTGGCAGCTATTTTTGATTTAGTCTTACACTTTAGATGAAAATGGTTATTAGTTTTGATAGTCCTTTTTATCCTTCATAGTTTTAGTCTAGTTTTAGTTAACGAAAACTCAAAACGTTTTAGTCCAGTTTTAGTCGATGAAAAATCATTACATTTTAGTAAACTTTTAGTCCAAATGTTTTCTCTCTTTAAACCAATTCACCAAATACAGTTATCTGAAATTAGAAACAAGGTGACAGTATCAAGTGTTGAAATTCGTAAAGCAAGATTTCACTCTCTTAACACTTTACTTGTGTAATATATCTAGGGATGGGTATCATTAAGGTTTTTAACGGTACTACTACTCTTAAAAGTATGTGCACGCCGCCGCAGCGTGTCCGTTAGGCCCCCCCCCCCCCAGACAGAGAGACCCCGCTCCCCCGCACACAGAGAGATCGCTCTTCTGGAGTGAAGAGAGCGGACATAATGATATTGCAAGTTAGAAAAGTAAGATGCATTTTGACTGGGGAAAAATACCCTGCATTTTGAATGTCCGATAGTCCACCATTAACACCCCAGTCCCGTCTCATCAACGAAAACTAAATATACATTTCGTCATAGTTTTTATTATTAAAAATCTATGTTTAGCTTTATGCTGCCTTTCCATTGAATTGGCCATGTGAATACTGAATGAGAGCATACAAACTGTGTGTGCGTGTGCATGTGCGTGTGGTCAATTGAAATGCATGCTAGTGATACAGACTAAACAAAGCTGGCGGAAGTTTGGGTATAAAGCTCCGTACTGCACTACAACATCTAACCACAACACAGTGACCCCAAATGTTAGAGGCAAGATCAAGCAGACAAGAAGAAGTGCAGAGACACACTCACACACACACACATACACAAGCAAGACCAACACCTATTCCTTGAGAAAGATTGCACACACCAACGACTAGTCTATAGTACTGTTTTATTCAAGCAAGAGTATGATTCATCTCAACTGAGTCATTCACTGCAAATGAATCAAATGTCCCTTAACTAGCCAATTTGTACCACAAACTGCATACACGGTGACATGCATCCCTTTACTATGAGTTTTATTCTGCATCACATCAGCAGATCCCCATCTCTCATCTTTCCTGAGGCCAGATGTGTGAAAATGCACCAGGTAATCATCACTGTTGTTGGTGCAGCAGAGATCCTTCTGTCAGAGCATGGCTTGTTCCTAAATGAAGCAGCCAGGGATACAGAAAACAGAGATCAACACCACAACCACGTCACAGTATGACTGACGTCCATTGTGTGCTGATGAATCATAAACGCTAACTCGGTCCCCATTTCATCTGTCAAAACTTTGTATTGTTATAAACCGGCAAAAGGCCACTTAGAAAATGAAACAGCTTAGACGTCACCAAATAAATGACACCACAAGCACATGCTGACACCAATTCCCCAAATTACCAGGAGCTTACAGTGTGATGATTAAATATCAATTTAATCAGCTTTCATTTGAATCATACAGGGAGACCAGCGGGCCAGGGGGAAATAATACTACCAATTTAATCCATTCAAGGCATCATAACTTAAAAGGCTTGACAACTATTGTCAGTTTCTCAACATAAGCATTCATTCCTTACATTAGGGAAAGCCTTATAGTCTAAATTTAGCTCAACCTTGCGTGCCGACAGTACATCCTCTGGAGGCTTGACCGAAGATACGAGTGTGTCTGGGTGCATGTGCGCGTGAAAGTGGGAGTTTGTCTATCTCTCAGAGAACACAACACATTGGGCTTGCACATACAGACAAGCTGACACACACAGCTGCACATCTGAGAGTCGGCAGTGAACGAAAAGACAGTCTTCACCGATAAATGTCCTTAAATGCATTCAGGCCTAGTTAGGGACAAAGGCTTTTTTATTTTTTTCTAAATGCACAAATAGGCTTGAGCACTAGTTCCAAAAAGGTGGGCAAATACCCAGACAAATCCTGACCGTAAATTACAAATGTTCATGTGGGTTTCCTTGCTTGCCTGTGTGTCACGCACACACACACAGAACAGGAAGAATCCCGGGATGATTTTTCCAATCGTTCCTGGCTTGCTGAATGCCAACTGGCGGCTGAAGGGAGAAGTGGATCACATGGACAGACTCTCTTCCTCACAGTGCAGCCAAGAGGACATATTTGAGAAGGGGTGAGAGATGGATTCATCCCCTTGTACATCTCATGTCGTCCACCGTTTGAGAATATCCAGAATCCAGTGAAGGAAAGCGAGGGAAAACACCCTGTTCCTGTTCGATTTTAGTGAATCATATACCAGCTCTCAGGAGACAGAGAAGAAACGACACCACTTCTCATCTCCCTGCAGTGTAAGGTATAACAGCCCTCGATATCCAAGAAAGCTCGCTTTTACAAGCTTGGCAGTAGTCTCCGCGAGGACATGGCAACACACCGCCTACCAGCAAACTCCAACTAGATTTTGTTATTTATTTAACGAAGCATCAAAAAGCCGCTATCGTAGATAAATGTACCAAACATGAGATGACGCTCCAAAAACGCCTTTGAGAGAAGACTGAAGGTGTCATTTGAATGCAGTCTTAGTCTTCCCAGCACTATGGGATGACTAATGGCGTATTTCCACTACAGGGCCTCGCTCGGTATGGCTAGGCCTCGTTAGGACGGGCTCACTTTATGCTGTGTTTCCATTACAGTTTAGTAGCTGGGGCAGTAACTATAGTAACGCAGTGTAGGCGGAGCCGTGACATCATCTTCAATGCGAACCACAGAAAAACAACATCAGCCGTTAGCTGTTAGCCCTCACATCTGTTCAGAAACTAGACAAAAGTTAAACAAGTACAAACCACAGACTGTCTGTGTCATGGCGAATACAGTCGCTGGTTTATTTAGGTCTGTATAGGCCGTTGTTGTGAGTGTGGACGGTCGGAGCATATACTGCGTTAGCTTAGCCACTCTCCATTTAGAAAACACGCATTTTAAAAGATTTTTTTCCTGCCGTCTGTCTGCAGACTTGTCAAAGCATTAATTCATGGTTTTTACTAACCGGTATCAGCATGTTGTTACTTCGGCATCATTTTGAAACGTGTATTACAATTAAATCACGGTCAAATATGTTCATTTTGTTGTAGTTGTAGCCCCCTTGCCAGCGATTCTCTCTCTAGTTTAGCATACTCAGCCCGACTCAGTCTGGTTGTTGGCCCGGAAAAAACCTCGCTTTTATGAGGCCAGAAAAACTGTGAAATAGTATCCGCTAGCCGGAACTACACCAAATGGAAACGCAACCAAAAAACGGGCTGGGCACGGCACGCTTAAAGCGAGCTCCGCGCTGTAATGTAAATGCGCCATAAGACTGCATTGGGGATGAAATTGGTCAAAATCCTGCAGAGTGTAAGCCCATCCTACGCAAACAGATAAACTGTGAGAAGTTGAGAAATTAAGTATACAAAGTTGGAGGCTAAGCATACAGCAAATTACTAAAGAGGTTTTTGATATTCATTGCCATGTTAAAACATTCTTATCAAAATGGCAAACTGAAGCAAAGACTGAGTTTGTTACAGAGCCATTTTGTTATTGTGATTTGATTGGATCACACTTAAAGAAAATGTGTGGTGGCCAGCAGGAAGGAAGGCTGGGAAATGGCAATGAGTCTAGACTGCATAACAGATGCTTCCATATGGTTCTTTAACAAGGCACCAAGCAGTATGTCAAGTACATCTTTCCTATTGCAGCTATTTTCAGCAATCAGCATCACCAATTTCTAGTCAAATAAACTGCTCCCCAAACAATGATAAGAGTTACAAAGCTCAATAAAAGTTACACATGTCATACATTCCTTAGATTCAAGCTTCTGGTTAATCCAATTCTAATTCCCAGCGAGAAAAAAAAACACTCAATCTATGAGAGAGACCACAGAGCAGACAAAGTCAAACTGGACTTCGGCTGGTATGCAAAGTGAGGTCTAAATGCATACAGACTCAGACATATAAATCAAGTGTGACCACAACTACGTATAGTGTAAATGAATGCACAAGACTAAATATTTAGCATCACTGAGCATCAGTTCTCTGGTCCCTCTCAGTCATATGAACCCCACTGTCTGTCTGTCCACACACACACACACACACACACACACACACACACACACACACACACACACACACACACACACACACACACACACACACACACACACACACACACACACACACACACACACACACACACACACACACACACACACACACACACACACACACACACACACACACACTTATCCTTTCTCTCTAGTAAAGGACAGACAGAGGATGTGTCTATAATCGGGATAGACTCACATTTCCTCTCTGAGGTTTCACATTCCTGGGATTCCGTCTGAAGACCACTGCAGCCCATTTAAAACCATTCTCCATATGGAGGAGGAAAAAAGAGACTAGGGCAGGCAGGAAAGGTTTTTAAGCTTTGGGGGTTAATTTATCTTTACAGTATTACTCTTTAAACATTCTAGGTAAAGGTACCAGTGTGGTTTAATGAAGCATATAATGCAGAATTCATCAATCTCATAATGTTGTTTAACATACAAAAATATCATAAAGATAGAACACCTGTTGTTATGCAATACGGAGGGAATTAAAATACATTTTATGTTCTTCTTTTCTTTTGTTCAGCAGTTGCCCCATATGAACACCATCACATTTCAAATTTGATGTGGCTGGAAATCTGGTCCGTGCATAAATCCATCCAACAAAGTAAACTCAAAATGCTTCAAATGCCATTTCCGTGCTGTAAGACCACGTCTACAGCCTATGCCTTGTTACAAAATGCCTTATTGTATAGTGCCATATCTATTCTAGGTGTGTCCACACCCAATTTGCATGGAGCTCATTGAAAGTAATCATCTAAAGGCCATTGGGAATGGCACCAATGTGCGATAAGATGTCGGCTTTTCCTTAGGTAGTAGTTGTAATTTGTGATTCCACGTCCACTAAAACCCAAAGCTTCACAGTCCGACCACTACCTTTTGAATTGTTCATGTAACATGAGCACACAGTAAACAAACAATACTAAAGGATGATTAACGTAAGATGTGTTCAATGAAGATATGCATAACTCACTGTTAGAACATCGATTACTCTAAAACACTATATGAATAAATAAACATTAGCACCAATTTGGCTTAAGTATTTAATCTAAGAAAACCTATAAAAGAGCAATTAGTAAAGATGCCAAGTAACGGTAGGCAGCTATGTTAATGCAACATAAACAGCGATGTTGTCAAGGCTAATGTTTGCTAACGAGCTATGCTCAATGGTTGTCTTTGGATGCTGCCAGGTAGAATAACATGTGTATATGTAAAATAAAAATGAAGAATAAAATAAACGTTGGATCAAAAATTATTTGAACATTAAAAAAATCACACACAAACGCGCCAGTGTCCATCGGCACCATGAGCAGATGTTAGCCTAGTTAGCTAGCAGGCTAACATGCTAAGGTCTCCGAGCGGCGGCACAGGAGGGGGTTTAAATGTGCTTACCTGTCAACCGCAGCTTCACTGGGCCATTTCTCCTAACTCCTTGGCTAGACATTCCCCTTTGTGTTCCAGCTTGATGAAAAAAAAAGCACAAAAAGCGTCTAGTTCATGTGTCAGCGTACGAGTTTCAAAAAGGTATCTCCCAAAACAATCCCTCTGCTAGCACGGGGTAGCTCGTATTATCACCATAGCAAATCTGTATGGAGCATAATGTATCATAACATCGCTGGAATTACAATATAATGTGAGTTCCTTTTCCGTAAAAAAAATGCAACTATCTAATATCACCCAAAAAGCCGTTGAAGCGCAGAGCAAAGGGTGCTCATAAAAATCAAGAGGACAGTGTACCCTCCATCCAGACGGGCGTCCACTCTCTGCCCGGGCTGCTTTAACTGGAGCTGCTCGTGATGGTGGTGAAGACTGCACACTGAGAGCACTTCCGGTACATTTCAAAATAAAAGCTTCATCAGATGTTCTTATTACAACCAATGGACATGTTCATAATAGTTACCAATATTAATATAACATTTAAATATATACACTTGCCCTTTTTTATGAAATAGATTGGCTAATTTACTGAAAGTAACACATGGACAATGTGCATTGATGAAGCTTTAGAAAAGGTGTATTTCCATACACCCACTACTGAAACATGTGATGCAAGTAAATTAAACCTGGTTGCCTTTGTTCAAATCTTACCGAAAGCATATTCTTGTATTTAATTTAACCTTATCTTGATAGTTTATGTAGTCAGACTTCCACTGCAATAATATCATATGGAGTATAGCTTTTCCCCCCTGACTAGGGTATATATATAAACTCTGATTATACAGACTGAGTTACTATTAAGTGTGAGTTTAATTGGTTAATAGCAGAATCATTTCCAAAAGTGGGCATCCCATTTGAGGAGGGCTCATGTATCCATTGTAAAATATCAGTGACAGCTACAAGATGTCTTGTATAGAGATTTTAATTTTTGTTCCCTTGTCATAAAGAATCATAAGGCAATTTTGGTGTCAGATTCAACAAATTAGCACTTGATGCAATTTTTCCCAACAGTAGATTTAGTGAATTCAGATCTACAGTAGGGGAAATATATTTGGCCAAGTCTGATTCTGCTCTTTCCCTTTAATTCATATATGATATAAGCAATCATGACCATACATTGCAAGACATCCAACTGTTGAATGACAGATTTCATTCACAAAATATTTTAAATGTACTATAGAAACAGCCAGGTCCTTAGAACATAGACCAAGTATAGAGAAAACCACAGTGTCACCTAGTGGTGAAATTCACACAGATCATTAACATATATGCTTAAGAATTTCTTCTTAAAGCCTTACCTACTTCACATTATTTAACCAATTAATCAAGGCACGTTTGCCTGTATCCGTGACATTCATCAAGAAAGAAAACATTTTGCATGAGCAACATTTATTTACAGATATTTTTTCAAAACGGGGATATTTTGTCTGTACTGTCACGTACAATAATGAAACGTCTAAAAAAAAAAATACAAAAATAACAAGTTCTGAATTTCTTCTTTTTTTTTATGTTACAAAGGGAGAGTTGGACTTTTAAAACTTGAAAGTGCTTTGGTCCTCAGGGATCTGGAAGGTATAGGAGTCTGCAGTAGCCTCAGGAACAACAGAATCATCCTCTTCATTCTGAAAGACAGGAGGGACCAGAGGAGAGAAGCGTTAGTTCGGAGCATCATTAAATGAATTAACATCGATTTGGTGGACTAGGACAATCTCTGTCAGCTACGAAAAGATCTGTTGTGATTGGAGTAACATTAAAGACTGATCAACAGCAACACAATTTGTATTTAAAAAAGGCATTTAGTCAGTGATTTCACAGGATAAGTATTATCCCATTGAAATTAATAAAATATAATGACAAGTAACAAACTATCAATCTTTTATAATTCGTATGCTATTATGATCACATTAGCCATGATTTCTGGGTGGCTAGTCAGTTTCTAGAAACGCTCACCTCTTCAGAGAAGTATTTGTCTATGATGTTGAGAGATGACTTGTACACAGCTTCGTTGTCATGGGTCTGCAGTGTCTCAATCTTGTCCAAACCACCCAACTCCTCGATCATTAGGCACAGTTTTTCAACCTCGCCAGCTTTGTATGCCATCTGGGGAGGTAGGGAAACATATCTGTGAGACTAATAGTGGCTAAGAAATGAAACTGTGGCCACTCTTTTTAATCTGTAACTATCAAGAGTCCAGCTGCTTCATTCTGAGATTAAAGTCAGCAAATCTTCATGTTTCCTAATCTCAGAAACCCACAGTGTTAAGTCTCCATTTCCTAGTGAACTAAGAGAAAATGTCTGTAAAAAGAGTTATTTAAAAAAAGGCTAATTTCTCTTTGATCAGGGTATATGCAGGAATCCTGAAGTCAAATGGAATACCTTTTAAGACCTTTTTTAAGGCCCTTTCCATACATTTTAAGACCTCATCGCCACTTGGAGTTCTAACCGGTTACATTGGCGACACACTTTACCTCACATTTACTATATACAGTATGGATTGACCTTCCAACCATTTGGACGCAAACTTGCATTTCCCCATAACGATGTTGTTTAACAACCGGCGTAAACGGACCTTCGCACGCCATCAAGCAGTGAGCGTGCGATGTCATGTTCAGATGACGTAAAATCCAATGGGATGCCATAAATAAACTACACAGAAACAACTAGTTATCTTCCATTGCCAGAAAAAGATCTCTGCTTGTGTTTATGCAGTCTTATCTAATTTACTTCACATAAAGTAGAACAGTCCAACATCTGCAAATCTCCAGATCATATTCTTCCTTTTTTTAAATCTTATATGATAAATGAATCTGAAGAAGTTAGCTCCTAAATGAGTCTTCCTAAATGAAATGTTTAAATTGAGATTCCAACAATATGCTTTGGTGTTGTTCCGTGTCTGCAGAACGTTATTGCTACACAATGACGCTTTAATTGTTGATACTGAATAATGGGATAACTTACCTATCATTTTATCAAGTAGTAATTCTGCACATGTTGATTTTCATACACTGAGATTAATCGTTGTGGTTAAACTCTACTCGACATGCAGCAGTGTTAATTGCAGCATTTTGATTACACATCAAAAAACAAACTTGCTGTACTCCGATGCAAAAATAGCAACATGGTCATGAAAATATACCTGCAATATATTCTGAATTGCATCCAGGATGACCAAGAGTATTTTGCTGTCTTTGGCAGTCAGCAGGTTGAGCAGAGGCTCCAGGACATTGCATTGGACCAGGTAGGCCGCCTGCTCCATCGTCCCACCGCTGGTATAGTTGGTGACTGCCCACACTGCCTCCTTCTGAGTCTTGTAGTCTCCCTAAACAGAAATAACATGATATTTAAGGCCAGAGAAAAGCATAGACATTAATACAGATAGTAAAGAAACTAAATGACCATTCATGAATAAATGTGTTCCTCGTTTGGTATATTGTAACACCCAGATCTATTTTCTGTGTGCTGCTCTGACCTGTTGCAGGATCTCCACCAGCATGGGCATCAGGCCTGCATTGATGACCTCCTGGATCTGGGTGTCCTTCCCTGCAGTGATATTGGACAGGGTCCAGGCAGCCTCTTTCTGGATATTGGGCTTGTTGTGGCGCAGCAGGCCTGGGAACATGGCCAGAGCACCTGCATTCAGCACAAACTGAGTCTGCTTGTCTGTCCCGGTCACTATGTTGCCAAGTGACCTCAGGGCTGGAGTCTGAAGAAGAACAAGTCAATTATATTTAGTATTTACAATAAAAGGAATAATCTAGGGATGAGAGGCGGATAATGTGATTGATACCCAGACACTTGTGTGTGTTAAGGTTACAATTCGACAACTGCTGAATAAGATAACGTATGGTTTCAATGGTTCACAGCTTTCTGCACACAAGGACTTGAGCCGTTGTAACAGTTATCAGTCCTACATTCAGCCAAAACATAGATGTCCTAATGGTGCAGGAATAAAGAGTGTGGGAAACTTCTGATCTGGTATTTATGACCATATGAAAAAGCAATTATGTTAAGGGCAGAAAGACTTTCAAACACGCTCATGATGGTGGGAATAGAGTAATCTACTCTGCTGAACTGCACACATCCCTCATACTATACCTCCTGTGTGACAGAAAGGTACAACAAAAACAAAAAACATTCCAAAAATGATCCTTAAATCTAGATTCTAGGAGACCTGAAACTTTGACAATTAAATACATCTGTTAAGCACATTATTTCACAACAAACATAAGGAATTAAGAACAATTGGGCTCCGTTCATATCTTTGCCAATGACAAAACTTCCATACAAAAGGAAGCTACACTTGATTATGAATTAAGCAGATCTTAATGTATAATGCACTAAAGTCTGTTACAAATAACATTGACTTTTGACATGACCAATCTCAACACTACACTTACCACAACGGAGAGCTCTCCACAGGCCAGCAGCTGCACCAGGCGGGGCACTAGGCCGGCCTGCACCACCACCTCTATCCTCTCGTTGGAGCCGTCAGTCAGGTAGGACACGGCCCAACAGGTATCGGCCAGGATCTCCCTGTCGTCATGGTGAAGGAGGCGCACCAGGGCTGGGAGCAGCTGCTGCACCGCCGCCAGAGGAGGGGCCGGGTTCTTGTTGCGACACAGGTTGGAGAGCGTCCAGGTGACATTGCGCAAGTACCCAGACTGGTTTGGTGGATTCAGAGCCAAGTGTTATTTTTCAAAATCAAGGTGTCAAAACATGATAGTGATTGTAATAGATACTGACAACGGTTTATTCAAAATACTTCTTTAAAAAGAGAGAAACATCTTTATTGTCAGTTGTACAACATCTCTCTCAAGTCCCCTCAAAACAAAATCATAAGGGTCTCAGGAAATGTATCAATCTATTAAACTGGCCAATTTAATGAGTTAATGTAATTAGTTTCACAACTGCAATACTATCAAATCCCTGAAGGACATTTCTAAAAAAGGTCACATGGCAGGCTGATAAGCCTTGTTGACAACAAATGTGCCTCAGGTGAACTTAAAGTTCGGTCTGGTCTATGAGAACAGGCGATCAAATAATATTTGCAACTCACAGGAAACACAGACAAGTCAGGAACTGCCAGCAAGGCGAGGAGTGGATTGAGACCACCATCTTTGATCACTAGGTCTCGGTAGTTGGATCCATCACCTAGGAAAGACATTCACAGTTAAAGGCTATTAACTGGACAATCACAACAGAAAATAAAATCAGCTCAAATAAAATTACAGTTATTTACTACATGAGGTATTAGCATAACAACTATCGTTTTGTAGAGCATTCTAGAGACTATCAACACCTCCAGACTAAACAAAAGGAAGCATATATACACCCAAAAACAGCAACAGATCTCCACATCACATCCATCTAGGCAAGCTGAACATAACCGTGTAGGATGCTGTAATGGAGGGACAGAACTGAAACACAAAGAGATGTTGAGTGTGGAAAGCATACAGTACCTGCAATGTTACCCAGGGCCCAAATGGCCTGCTCGCTGATGTGTGGGTGGGGGGATGCCACCAGGGTGATGAAGGCAGGGATGGCCCCTCCATCCACAACAGCAGTGGTCTGGTCTGAGTTTCCTGAGGCGATGTTGGTCAGAGCCCAGGCTGCCTCGAATTGGATGGGGGGGCAATCAGACAGTGCCAGAAAACTAACAAACCTCGGGATGAGGCCGGCAGTAATGATGTTGTCGATGGGTGGATGCTTTTCTCTTGAGAGGAGCCTCCTGTACATCAAGAGATAATACAGTAATGGAATTCATAAAACGGAAGGTAACTTTAATGACAGTCAAAGTCAAATGTAGCATTATAAAAATGTATTTAAGTAACAACTAGATGCATGCGGTAATTCAGTTCAACAGGTTTTAGAAGAAATTGATTTCCAATATAGCTATTAATAATAATAATAATCCACTTTATGTATGCCTTAAGAGCTTTATAAGGATGAGTTGTAGCACCTTCTGCTAAACACAAAGTAAATATGTTAACATGTATTCAAATAAGAACCAAATATAAACAAAGCACAGGTGGTGGAGTTGCTGGACTGTTTGTCAAAAACATGGTAACATGATGGAGCCCCCCGCCCCCCCTGAATTTCAAGGTGTTTAAGTGAGTTTAGTGTTTTTGACCCTAAGAAACACTGATGCATTAATCAATAACAATAATCCACAGCTCCTCTGTCTGCTCCAGAGGACTGAGAAAAATATATATCGCTCCGGCAGCACCCCCCAAAAAGCAGTAAACCTAGGGGAAACGCTGCATCTGGAACATCGACAATGATTTACCTGGCTGCCTGCGTGGCCTGCAGCTGATGATCTAGATTTTGGCTGTTTATACCATCTACAATCTCCTCCACAGTCCAGTGCTGAGGAGGCTGTGAGAACAGAAACAGAGGAAGGTTACTTATCTGCAAAGTGAACCTGGTAAAGAATTTAAAAAATATTTTCTTTCAATGTTTTTCATTTGTGTTTCTTATTGTGGGATGTGTACCAAACAATATGTATAGGAGAGTAAATCTCTGCAGCACAACAAATCTTAATCAAGAGTGTTTTGCATTTCATAACTAGTTGTAGGGCTGCTCGATTATGGCAAAAATCATAATCTCAATTATTTGGGTCAATAATTGATATCACGATTATCCATTTACTTTGAAAACATCAATTTATTGGAAAAAACATTTTTAACAGTTGATTACCATGAACTTTAAGTATAATTCAACTGAAAATTAATAATAAAATAGTTTTATTTCGATTACGTTGTTTTCGTAATCGTTGCAAGCCATAATCGTAATTGCGATTAAAATATTAAACTTAAAATACGATTAATTGAGCAGCCCTAACTAGTTGTCCCCAGCAATATTGTTAATATACTATTCCATATTGCAATTTCGATAACATTTAGGACTCGTTCGGTCCTAATAGACAAGGGAAGTATTTTAAAATGAAGTGGAACAACATTCACATTTGCAAAAAGACACTTTCTCGTTGACCTTCGGCCACTTCCTATAGCAGAGCAAGCTTTAATCAACATTTATGGTTCAATTAAAATCAGGCGGTTTCTCTAGGTTATGGGTAAGTTGTTGGCATTGAGGCTGTTGTAACCATAGGTTGCAACCATAGGTTTAAAAAACGTTTCAGACATGGAAAAACGGTTGTATTTATATCAGGTGCGTCATGTTTTCGGGGCCCCGTTAAATAAAATAGTTTGCTATTGTGTGAAAGGAGCAGCCGTAGAGCTGGCCAAAAGCAGCTGCTGTACCTGTGCATTGGGGTCTGAATCATGGAGAGGAGAGGTGGGCTCGTCCAGGAGGGTCTGGACGTTTCTCCTCTTCAGGATCTGATCATCCTTCTTCGCTTTACGCAGCTCCACGTTGACTTCTGCTCTCCTGCGCCTTAGATCCTGAAAAAGCCGATATACAGATATAATAAGTTGGACGGAATTTCATTTACCATTAGCTACCTCAATTATGTTACAATGCTGAATGTTTCTTGAAGAACTTACATTCACATCTTTCCCTTTGTTTTTGAACTGGGTGAGCCGATCTCCGTTGTCGTTGCCAGCTGACATTCCTGAACGTTAAACACGATCTTCGATTCTAACGATTAGACACTCCCTGTTGAAAAAAATATAATGGATGTTAAAAACTAAACAGTCTTTACAACGGCTGATTTCCCAAACTCCCCCTCGTTCACTTCGTCAAAGCTAGCTCGTAGGAGGTAAATGAGCTAACGCTAGCACCCGCTCGTATTGAAGCCAAGCCGGTTATCTAACACCATGTGGCCCGTAGCGGCCTGTCCGCTAATCCAACAGCCAAAACCCCGCTGTTTTTTCTAAAACCACGGTAATACAACCAGTTACAAGCCGAATAGAAAACTCGAAACTAAGGATGGAATTATACGTTTGTAATGTAGATTTAGCCACAAAGCATGTGCGACTTGCTTACCTTACAGAGATGGTGTAGTTTCTTTTTCTCTCTTTTTCTTTTTTTTTTTACAAAAGACCTGACGTCATTTATATACCTCCCTGTTTTTTCCGAGTTCTGATTGGTCAGTTGGACCACATGCCCCGCCTCATCGCCCACGCTTAAAAAAAACGCTTCAAACAACAAAGCCGTTGTCAAAGGCAACCGCTGTTAGTATCGCGAGATACTATTTTATACTGGTTTTCATTGTGTACCATTACGGCCATGTATAAAATATATACCGCGGTAACATTTTCCTTTCATAACAATGTTTTTGTTCGTATCCTTGATGCTTCACCATACGTACAGTAGGAGCGATTGTCTGGATACGGCATTTTTAAAATTGTTGTTTTCCACATCTAGCCACGTAATGACCCAGTGGCCTAATGGATAAGGCATCAGCCTCCGGAGCTGGGGATTGTGGGTTCGAGTCCCATCTGGGTCGTATTTAACTCCTTTTCAGGGCTTAAGTGTGTCCAAAGTGGAATTTCTCAATTAATTGGATAATTTAATATAAAAGTGTCTTGGTTAATACTGCTATCATCAATTGGTCCAATACCACACCGACTCACATAAGCAGTCTTTTAATGATTCTAGCCTGGTGATTATTCACACACCATTGATAAATGCTATTAACGGTCAAATTTAAGTCGAGCAGTATGGTTTTCTAGATTATGATCTTCACCTCAAAAATCAATGACATTGACCCTAATTCTGCAAATATAAACATCCACAAAAGTGTAATTGTAACTGTTCATAGCCTACTGTTGCTGAAATACATTACATCTTAGGGCATCAGACTATAAAGCCTCAAGCATCCATTATTATATTCACAAAGACACAAGGACTACAACTAAACCACACAAACTAACCTGTTCGTTGCATGTGCATGTGTTACTTTGCACCCCTTCATATAATTTCCTGTAGTATTTTGTTGTCTTATTGTGTACTTAAAGATAAGACATGCTGAAATGTGTACAGCTTGAACATGATACAATTTAAGGGAACAAATAAATGATCTGTAGATAGTAGAAACAAATGAGCATAGTAAGCACTAAGCAGTAAAAGACAAACTGAATTGCTTGCATGTTTCCAGGGTTCTCAGAGGACTGAGGGTGAAAGGCCAAAAGCTATGTATTTTGAAAGTATTTGCCGGAAGTACAGGTGGGCCATAATTACTGCATTAACTCTAGTTTGACCACAGAGTTTGACACATTGTAGGAATACTGCAACCTTTCGCCATGGCCACCAGAGGGCAGCGAGGTTTAATGACTACATTCAATTAGTTAATCTAACATAGAAAGCTAGTTTAGCACTACTGTAAAAACGTTATCAGTGCTCTAGCTCAACTACCCTATTTTACCAAGTGCCATTTAGCTTGCATGTTGCAGACATAGACTGTACATACATTAATAGACTGTCCAATACTTACACAGTAGCTCTTTCTGAGTGACGTGAGTCACGTGAACGCCCGCTAACGGTCACAATCAGTCGGTTAGAATTTATAAAGCGCCAAAACTACTGTGCTTGCTTTTGGAAAACATCGTGTTTTATGTTAAAATAAAGTGTTAATCCTTATTGTAGTTTTAGTTTAATTGTGTGGCACGCTAGACTGGAGATAGGCGCCTTATACATATGCGTGGTCTCGGAGACTTCACCGCCCCCTATAGGTCACCCTGAGGAACTGCACCAAAACAATTTGTCATCCAGCGTCAGTGTAGAGATAGAATCGCTTCTGCTGAGTAGGCTACGTTCAGAGTACCGATATTTTTTGTTTGTTTTCTTACCTTTTTCCCTCAATAAATATGAATTACTAATCTGTGTTTTTATATACTTTATATTATTTATATATTAGGCTACACCGTTGAATGCTGTTTCTCCAAAATAAAGTTATAGTCTGGGACGGTATTCGGTATACTTTAATTTCTTTGACCTTTTTTCTAATTATAAATTATGACTTCTAAAGAGCAATATACATGCAATATAAGCCTATTTGAGTTCTTATCAGATTGTTTTAGTTTGGTGTACTATATTTAGAAAGTAAATTCCCAATTATGCTAATGCATTGATGTGCTGCAGTCCCTCTCTGTGAGCACCAGAGAGCAGTGAAGACTCATTGATATGAAATGCACTCAGGTCCACCTCCACCACGTTGCATCAAGGCTGGCTAATGTTAAAGAAGTTGCTATGACGGGTCGTGACTCGTGAATAACTACATATTTCATGCTAGCCACCAAAATGCCATCAATACGATTTTAAACAACCTGTTGAACACCAGAGATCAAGAGGTGAACCTAGTTATATTTTATATATAAATAAACTTGGTAAACAACTAATCCAGGTCACAATTCCCCTCTTATAGTATAAACAACAATTTGCACCTTTTTCAAATCCATTTATGAATGAAAGGAGTGTCATGTCGTCGAAGTGTTTACTTCTGTGCTAGGGACGCCCCACCTCCATCTCCCTTTGCACCCCATCCCATCTCATTCCTGAGCAGCGGTATAAAGCCCCAGGACTCCCTCTCTGCTGCAGAGCTGAACGTGTGTCCACTGAACATCTACAATGACAGGCAGGATTATTCTGTTTCTCTTGTTCCTGGGGTTTCCTCTTTACAAGACAGAGGAGCATGATGTCAATGGTGAGTGTACTTTTATTTTATTGTTTTTGTATTAGTTTTACATTTTTATTTATTCAGGGAAACATGATTTTCATCTGCCTACACACCATCAATGGTTGCCTTAGATACTGCCTTCTTTTAAAATTATAGCTAATAGTCTTAACATTTCACAGCAGCATGCTAATTGTTTACTGTTCAAAACTGTGGAAATGTGTGGCTTAAGATCTAACGTCCATTACATCAGTTGTCAACAAAAAAACTAGGAAAAGCAGCAATAATCCCAGGCAAATTTGTCTGAATATTGAAATATTACATCTCAAAACATCATAATATATTTATATAAAATGCTAAGTGAGTAATAGTTTCATAACTTTGATAGATTGTGGACTTTTTGGTATTTGGTTCATTTAAAAAAGAAAACATTCAAATCTGAGCTGTACATTTTTATCAATTTGTGAAGACATTTACACCCTACCAACCCTTTAAAAACCTCAATCAGTGTTATTCTCTGGAGCAAAATGTCAAATTCTTACAATGAATCCAACTGATAAACATGATAATGTACTAACATAAATATGTGTATGAATTAATCAAGCTTAGGAAAGACCCTAAACCATTAAATATTCAAAGTATCAAGGAACAGTTTTGCAAATGAAATGAATCCATATTGTTGGAGGTTACTGCAGGAGCACAGTGGCTTTTATATATATAACATTATCATAAAGCAACTTGAATGACATTTCTAACTGAACGTTCTGTTTGTGTCGACCCAGAGCTGTACACCCTGATAGAAAAACGTCAGACCAGCTTTGTGGATCCGGCTCAGATCAACCAGACCCGGATGTTGGTCAAAGAGCCCTCCCTGCCAATCAATGAGCTTCTAGAGAAGAGCAGCAAAACCAGTGAGTCCAAATTCACCCTCCATCCTCTTCCCTCTGCTGTGTGGCCAAAGTACACTGACCTCGCTCCCATCCCCCGCGGCCCCCACAACAAGAGCAAAAAGGGCCCAAAGAGCGACCGTCTGGTGGAGCACAACAGTGAGAAAACCAGAGGAGAAGTTTCTGGTCTGCTTCCCAAAACCCAGCTGACAGGAGCTGCTGCTGCTGCCACAAACCGCACTGTGCAGAAAATCTCCCAGGACTCCCAGTCCAACACCAACCCTCCCCAGCAGAGTGAAACAGAGGGAAACCCCAACACCAGGCCCAGGGGTCCACCTCACACACCACCCCAGGTTCAGCCGCACCAACCGGCCCCTTCTCCACGCAGAGATCCCCCCAATAGACGGCTGGACCAAGAGGAGAACCGGCCAGGGAAGTCCAGCCTCTACCAGTCCGGTATCGGTGCATCTGCCCGGAACAACAGCCGCCCGCCTGTCGCCTTCAACCGGCGCTCCTCCTCCAGCCTGCTCTACCATTTCGACATCCTGAGGAGAGGTAAGGGAGGATTTAAGGCTGACCTCTTCAAGTCAATGAATCGCTCATATCTTGACTTGGATTGGTCAAGTTTTTTTGTGCTTTATTCATCCTTTAGCTGACTTATTTCCAAAAACCTTTGAGCCCATCTCTGGTGAACACAAGATTTAAAGTGGTGCTTTTGCATGATTCGTTGTGGAGGAACTCAGTTTTACGCATCTGTTGATTAAGTCGAATAATCGATTAGTCTGCAAAATCGTTTGAGTGTTAGTTGACCAAGAATTTATTTAGTTGAGGGCATATTCCTTTTAATCTTATTTTTGTTTTATGCCTAAGCTGTATTATTTTCAAACTCACCTTTTAGGATGGCCTAGTTCTAATGATTGAAATTATTCAGGAGTTTATCCTTCTGGAAAAAATCTCTGATGGTCAATGTCATAGTATTTAAAACCAGTAATAACTATGACTCGTACCTAGAAAAATGTTTTAGTATTAGTCACTGAAGGTAAACAGTTCCATTTAGATTTGTTCGAATAAAATATGTGTTTCCAGCAAAGTTAATAGACGATTACAAAGAGGACAAAGAAAAGGCTACAAAATACCCGAAAAAGATATGATAAATATATACATTTGTTTCAACTTCAGTGGAAATAAGTCAGTCATGGTGATATTGTACACACTAACACGTAGAGGTCATAGAGTTCACTCAGAGTGTGATAATGACAGTGATGGTTTTTACCCTTCCACACCCCCACCACTAATTACAACCACCTCCGTCACATCTGGCTGTCAGTGTTTCCCTTTGTGTGCAGCGAGGTTGTAATGAAAACTGATGTAAAGCAACTAAGAAGGCCCCTGATGTTGTAATTAAAATGGAAAATGCCACACGGATGTAATCCCATCACACACACCGCCTCCTGCAGTCCCATGCGCAGGAATGCGACACCTGGGTTTTGTAATGACAACCATGTCCTTTTCTAATGACGCTGGAATGAGAGTCTGGCTCCGAACAGGCATAGCAGCAGACAGTCCCTCTTTCTTTTCCTCATCCATCCATCCTGTCATCTGCTTGTCTTCCTCTCCACAGAGTCTGACTTCCCACATGATGCCTTCTGCATGAGCGAGTGCAGGAAGGAGAAGGACGAGAGAGAGTATTACTGCTACAGTGAGTTTGGTATGTACCCAGCGAGACACAAAGATAGAGTTTGTCAAAGGTTAAAAAAAAACATAGGAATAGCCTAAGAAGTATTGATTAAAATAAAGTTCAATGTTTTGGAATTTATTGGTACGTACGTATATAATTTGGTCAAATAATATGTTTCAAGTCATTGCACAACAGTCCCAAGTCTTGAACTTTAAGTGTCAAGTTCTCAACAAGTCATAACTCGCTCTTCATCCATTCAACAATTTGTTTGTCTTTGGAAATGGTGGAGAGTATAAAGTATTTAAGTGAAAAGGCTCAGGTCTAAGTGAAGGCACGATTCACAAGTGTTATCGAAATCTTTTTGTGGAGTCTAAATTCATCAAATGTGTGACTCGGGTCTGACTTGAGTCCAAGTCTTGTGACTTCCACACCTCTGATTTCTACTGCTTACACATGTAAGTTTGATACTGTATATAGCTGTAGCAGCTACACTTTTTGAGACTATAAGAAACTGTTTAAAGGAACAGTTTGACATTTTGGGCTAGGGATTGTGAAGGTTGATCACCCTAAATCATGTACAATAAACAAAAATCAACTAACACGTTAAATCTTGGTGTTTATTTCATGTCCCTTTAACAGCTGTGAATGGGATAGTTCACGACATCGATGTGTTGCGTAAAGGAGTACGCCTCGTAACACTGATGGTGGGCAGTGATGGCTTCTACAAAATGAATCGTCTCTATGTGACGCCAGACAGCTTCTTCTTCAAAGTCCGCCTTCTGGTCCTGGACACTTACAAGTGCAGCAAGCCCTGCCCTGACATCAAACTAGGTGAGTGTAGCAGGAAAACTCTAAATCCTCATGAAACAAAAGGATCGGATGAGATATATACAAGCTGTAGAAGTGTACCAAACAAAGTGGCTGTTATTCCTTTCAGTGGTTTATCAAAGAATATAAAATGTCCTTTGAATGAAACTCTGAAAATTATGGGACATATGTACAAGCGTCAAGACAAAGACATTCAATAACAAGGTCCATACAAATATTCTCATGCGAACATTCTGTTTCCCTGAGATCAGACAAAGACATCCAGTTTTTTAGTGCACCCTTGAAAATTGATCTCTGCTCAACTGTACTCTTTCTCCGTGTCATTTCAACATTGTCCCTCTGATTGTTCCCCAGGGACTAGGTACATCATAATGGGCCAGATCTACCACCGGAGGCGCCATCTTCCCAGTGACCTCCTGAACTTACTGGGCAGTAAACTGAAGCCTGGAGACGGCCTCCTGCGAAGCAACAACTACATCAAGAGATTCAACAAACGGAGGCACCAGAAAGCTCTGGAGGCCACCCGCTCCAAGTGTAGGTGAACCAGCGATGGGACTGTGGCCCCCTGCTGCAGGGGAAGAGACAATGCAGCTGACCTGAACTGACCATAACCCACCCCTCAGTATTGTGCAAGACAGAAGAAGACATTTTGCGGAAGGCATGGATTTATCTTCAAAGGCAATTGTTCATATATTTTTTTCTGTTACTTTCCTGAAGTACTGATAGAAACAACTCCACTCAAACTCCTCATTCATTCATTCATGGCTGGTTCATGAAGTCCCTGAATTTCAAAAACGATTAAATTAGTCGGCTTTTAAAGAAAAATTCGGCTCATTGAAAATCAGTTTATAGAGAAAATCCTGGTGTTTTTGATTAACACGTGTTTAACAAGTCAATATGTGTTCTGGGAGATACACAGATCTAGCTTCTTTATTCTCTTCATAGCACATACAAAAATGCATTTGTCCAAATCCATATCTAACAATTGAAAACCCAGAGAGCTGTTACATGATCCTGAACAGAAAGGTATTTTACATAACAAACAGACTGGCTTTCCAAAATAATGGCAGTAGCTGAGAACATACTAATTAAAATGTTGTACTTGTAAATCACATTGTACAAATACAACATTTTAATCATGTTGATCCCTTTGAGAAATCAATGAGACTTCTACACTTCTTATCATTGGACATTTCGTATTGCACCGAATAGTATTGTTTTCTATCACTCAATCCCTTGCATGTTGTCACTGTGGTTGTTATTGTTAAGCAGGAAATGCACTATTATTGTTATACGGACCAAAGCGAGGGGATGAAGGGCCTAAGAAAAGCAGCAACAACCCCCAGAGGAGGAGGAGGAGGAGGAGGGAGGCGAAAGGGAGAGAACACAGGACCTTTGCTTGTCATGAGAGCAGCTTATTTTTCTTACTTTAATTATGTGTCCACGATGAAATATCTGCCTGAGTAGCCTGGGACATCAAAAGGGGCCTTGCTGAATGAGGAGGGGTGTGTGGTTGTAGGGACTAAGCCATAAATCTAATCACAGGAATCTGATCCTCTCCGCACCTGGACACATGACTTGGAAAAGTGCCTCCTTCACAGCTCCTCTTTGGGATGGCTTTTGTTTTCTTGCTTACACACAAACACGACCTCCTCTGGGAGGGCCAAAGCTCAAAAGGGGGTATTTAAAGTATTTGGGAAGAATCAGAGAAAGAGAGAGACGAGGGGGGGAAGGTGGAGGAGAAAAAGATGGTAATCTAAAATGACAAAGTGAAAGGATGTTGACTTTCTGAAGCTTCTAATTTAATCAGAAAACCCTGGCTTGATTGTAGTACGTCATGAAAGGAAAAACTTGCACTGAACGCTTATATGACTTTATTATACATCAACCCAATAAAAATGTGTATTTGTTTTGTATTCAATGACCCTGTGAGGATTTTATTTGTCTTTAAATCAATCCACTCTTATCACATACATCTGCCTACTGACCTACACATTGATCCACATTCCCAGTGATTGCATGGGAAGTAGCCCCTAAAAAGTAAGACACTCTAATTGGAGTTTAACAACCATGGTCTCTGTCTGGCCTCCGGGAAGAGAGACGTACTTGGGAACTTGGACATGGAGGCAGGCAGGGCTAAGCCTCTTTTCTCCCCCTCTGTACGTCTGTCAGCTCGGCCTGGCGTTCCCAGGCTCGAGGAAGCCTCTATCTGGGATCAGCGCTGGAGGGAACAGATGCAGGCGGGCAGGAAACAGGAGCCTGCTCCACATCTTGGCTACTATCGCAGCGGGAGGACATTCCTCATCGCAGAGGATGTAAAGGAGGAGGAGGGAGAGAAGAGAGAGGGAGGTGGGAATATCTCTAAGTGGCTTCCTGTTTGATAGCCCCCAAGCCACAAGGGGGAGTGATGGAAAGAGGTGAGGCTGGTGGATTGAAACCACTCGGGGCTTGTGGCCATCTGCGGTGCTCGCAGCGTCCATGAGACTCTGGATCCATTTAGCGGTTTGAGTGGGGAGTAAAGAGGAGGAGGGGGGGGGGGGGGGTGTTGGAGAAGAGTGAAAGGTCAACCTGGGAGGGGGCTTTTAAGTATCATGTCGGTAATTTGATCACAGGATGAGTTTGTATGAGTGCGTTGGAGGTCATGACTTTATCTTTGTACAAACACTTTTCTGTCAAAGCTCTAGATAAGTGAAAACAGTTAAAAAGGGATGGAATTACCGTGTATGGATCAACTCACTAAGGGCCCCCCGGGGGGAAGCGTCCTAACTGAACCCGGTTTCTCCCATTTTCTCTGCATTTTTAATGTAACAGTCATTTGTTTGTCTTTACGTGATTAAGTATGTATATTTAACAAAGCCTTGAAACTATATTTGAACTCAGGAGTTTGCCTTTTATATGCTTCCTCCAGGGCAAATTAAAAGTAATATTTTGGGGGTAGTTTGTTTATAATAAGACAGTTGTAGAGTTGAGAAGAAACAATAGCGACAGAGACAAAAAGGGACGGCTTGACTAGAATTATGCAATTTCCTATTTATGTTTTGATGTCTGTTATGTCCATAGTCATAAAGCAAGAAATAACAGCTTATAGTAATACAGAAACTCACTTGAATAGGCCGGTATGACAAGTTAAGACTGCTAAGAGACATTGAAAGAAAAACACAAATCTTTTGAAAGCCGGTGTCAAAAACATTACTTTATTATCTAGGATGAAATGTCCTATCAAGTACAAAAGAGAATCTCTTCAGAGTTGCCACAATCAGTTAAAAACAGAGTACTTTTTATCTGCCGTTACATTTCCTCAACATTACTAAAAAAAAACGGAGAACTTTTCATTGATATGAATAAATAATACAAGAAATGCAATGTCAATATAGAAGTTATGTTGAACTGGTTGTTTTCTTACAAAAAGAAGAAAAACTTTGTACAAGAGTTAACTGTGTCACTTTGCCCCGTTCAAAACCTTTATGCTCACAATATGCAGCAATTGTAATATAAGGGGGAATCTCACCTAAAATGTAGAATTCACTTCAATTAGAGAGAAAAAATAGACAGGAAAAATATACAGGCGGGCTTAGTTGCTGGTTCAAAGAGTGAAAAATAAAAGTTTCTACTGCTCGAAAAATCTGTCATCTCTACATATTTGAACAACCATAATATACAATAGAGATCACAAACAGTGGATGAAACACATCTTCATAAGATTACAAAGAGACGGACATTTGTGTAAAAAGACACAAACAGTAAAGGAGACAGAAGCAACATTATCTCTCAACTCTGCAAAAAACTGATTGAATCTGAAATGTACTTCATTTTATACTGTTTTCAACAACTTAAATACAAGTGTGTCTTGTGACTGCTCCCCTCCTACAAAACTGATAATCACAGATTACAAAAATGTTCCCAAATATATGATAAAAATGCAGCTATAAAATGTTCATACAAACCCCACGGTACAAAGACTCCCCAGTCCCCACTCAAAGTTTACTCCCAGACATGCTGCCGCAGACCGCAACATAACTGAGTTGATGCTGAGTGGAAAAGTCCATTATCCAATTACTTAACCATGCTTTGAGGGCGAGTTGAGAGACATGTGAGCCAACCTGTCAACTTCAATGAAATATGTTGGAAGAAGTGGCCGATAGATAAGGAGAAACTAACAGACTGCCATTGACAAACAGAGCTTTTGGAGGCAGGGACATGTGGGTTAGTTAAGTCTTGTTCATGTTTGACCTTCCCTGAAGCCCCAACATTCTCCTCTCTTCATGTCATTGACTTCCTTCATAAAGGGTCACGTTTAATGGAGCACAGAGCTAGTTAACATTCTTCACTTGCTTTAAAGAAGAACACAACATGGTAAAAGGTCGCAGGATGTGGTGGGATGAGATGGCCTGTTCTGGTTGTTACCCTCTGAATATTAACATGGCAGCCCTCAGACGAAGCGAAGACCCCTTAATTAACTCCAGGAAGTGCTGTCAACTGCCGCCTGTATGTGGTGATGCTAATCCAACAGAAAATGTCACGTTGACTATTTTTTTTACATATCTAACTTCGGTTACAAATGGGGTTTCATGCAGAGCTTCACAACGGAGGATAGCCAATATAACTGGGTGTAGGTGGAAGGAAACGGTGCACCTGAGATTTGCTGCACAACGAGCATTTGAAAACTAAGACTGCATTAGAGGGCCATTGCAGTCAAACGGAAAATGTATTACGGAGCTCGGGGAGGAGAGTAAAGTCTCAAATTAACGAGACGTCACATTTTTTTCTCCAAGTTACTACATTGCGTCACTGTGCAAGGTTGGATAAACCTTATTACACCTCGGATGCTTCAGTAAGCCGGAAATGCCTCATACACACGTTGGTGAGCAGGTGCACCAGCATTGAACATCCAACCCTACAAGGGCTCTAAAACGCCATTATGAAAACCCTTGTAAAAACTGATTTGGTTCTTTTTTTCTCCAGTGGGGTATCAAGTGTGACAACCAATGAAATGCTGCTTTCGACCATAAAGAGGTGTTCAATCTGAGAAGAATGAACTCCGAGGTACTGTACATGTGTGAAGCATAAACTGGGGGTTTTCATTTTGAACTCATGAACATTTCCACTTGAGGCAGGGACTAGGCTTCAATGGGATTTCACACAATGAAACACATCATTGAAAGTGTGACAGGATAAAATAAAAGTAGCATCTCTAGGAGGAAAGATCCACACTGACACTTTGCTTTATAGGATACGTACAAATAGTGATCAGCTACAGAAGTAGTCTGCTGCTGCCGGATGTGCCCCTGAACATCCCACCAGCCCACACGTCAGCAGTATCTGCGTTCCCCATCTGGAGTTTGGGATGCTCTGGTAGGAGTGGCTGGTTGGGATGAAGCGGGCGGACACCGTTCCCCCCCGTCTGAAGGTGGTTCTTCTCTGCCATTTTGTCCCAATGGATGAAAAGGGGCTTCTCTCTCCTCTTAGTGGAGGTGTTGGAGGTTGGGCGCTATGACACCAGTGCGAGCAGATTTTCCACAGGGAGCGTGCTCTCCTCCAGAGAGGGCTCCGGTTCAGATGCAGCCCAACTTCGACCAACGGGCTTAATCATTACGAGGAAACCACAAGGCTTGTCTTTTTTGACACTTGAATTTTAGGAGAGAGCTAAGAAGCTGCTGATTGTAGTTTGTTGTTATGAGACCTACAGAGACAGGCAAAGAGAGGAGGAAGAACACTGTTGGAAAACTTATTGGTGTTTCCTTTTTTTTTTATTAAAAGCTTTACAATATGACAAAAATATGCACTAGGGGAAATACAAAAAAACTAAAAACAAACAAAACATGAATTGGATGCCAGTGGGTCAAACACTTTGACATGGACCAAGCAGCCATGTTGGTGAAATGTTATCGAAGTGTTTGTGATGTCGGCCCAACAGTGTGTGAACAAGGACTTTTTGTTTTAACTGGAGACCGTCAAGCTTGCCATATTTTGAACAGGGAAGCTAAACCTTGTTTTTCTCGAATCTATCTTTACAGATCCTACCATTATTTCCTTTAGAACATAAGAATAGTCCTTCACAAAAAGATATAATATGCACATAAAATAACATTATACACAGCCAATAAAAGAACCTAAGAAAGAAACTGTTGCATGTTTTTAAAAATTCTCAGCTAAGAAATGAGGTAAAAGTGTTCTGCTGCAGCGTGTTATGACCAATACTATAAACAGTCGTGTCAAATTAAAAGATAAGTTATCTGTGTGTGGAACTGATGTCACAATCAAAATCAATAGCTTTGTGTTTTTTTCAAAACTGAATCTCAAGAAAGAGAATGACAAACTTCATATTTTGTCTTATATCCCACTCAAACAAACAAAATACTGATCATCTGTTGCAAGAATTGTAAAAAAATAAATGTTCCCTTGAATGCTTTATGTTACCAACATGGCTGCCATTATTAGGCAGTAGACACTTTTTTTTTTTTCTTCTAAAAATAGGATCACATCTACAGTCGATATATCCGTTTCTTACAAAGATTTGAACGCTGTTTTAAACAAATAAAAACAGCAATGTCCAGGATAACAAATTATTGTTTTGTTTGTTTTAAGAGTGACCCCGGCACCCAGGAGTGACATCACAATCTGCAAAAGAGAGAGAGAGAGAGAGAGAGAGAGAGAGGGAATGGATGGTGTAAATACAGGCGGGTGAAGCACAGCACATCACCAGATAAGGCACACAGATGGATGCAAACCACAACAATCGACCTTATCAGAGTGTTAACTATTTTAAAGAACAGCAAGGCATATTAATGAAACGTTTTGTATGTAAATATAAATAAACCTGATGCTAAAAACTTGCAGTGTGCATCCACCTACAGCAATCACATCACACAGCGAGGGCAGTGGAGAAAGTTCACATTTGATGATGAAAGCTGAAGCAGATATGTTATTATGGGTGGAAAATCAGCTGACCGGAGGCCGAATGAAAACACAGCGAACATGATACTGAAGAGGATCAAGGGTGTGAATGAAAGCTTATACTGTAAGATAATAAGGTAGGGAGGGTAGGGAAAGGCATGCATCACGTGCAGAGCGCTAAACAAGTCAGGCAGGCTTTTAAAATAGAAGTATATCGTATATCTTTCATTCTTGAAATGTTACTGTGTTTCTGAATCAGTGTCAGTGTTTAATGCCAAGTGGTGCCAACAGAGCATGCTGCATTCAGTCATGAACCAAAACAGAGATGTTTAGAGGAAGCACAAGATGGTGTCCGAGGAAATCAAAGAGAAGAAGGAATCAATAAACTAGCATCTGACACTTTTTATTGCTCTCTTTGGAGAAAGTGTGTATCCACCCAACCTCCATGAAGGTCAGAGTTAGCTCTGCAGCAGCACAGCTGGTGCTGCTAATGAGGCTCCACTTTATTCTCTGACCCGTGGGCTTACACTGCCTCCCTTTATATTAAAGTCAACCGCTGACATTTTTGAGTTTCTTTATCACCGCTCATCATCATTACTATCCCCGTCTTACCTGCTGGCTTTGAACCCTTTGAGCTTCTGGACGAAGAAGGTCTCCAGAACCTCTGCACACTGGTAGAAGGGCGAGTCGCTGGGGTTGTAGTAACGGCAGTTGTCGAAGATTTTGGTCATGTCTGCTACAAACTCCGTCAGCTTCACGTACTTTCGCTTCTGTATCTTCTCCTCCATGGTTGAAAGGTCTAAGAAAATGGAATTTGAAAAATGATTTTGGTTGAAGATTGTATGTGTAGTATGTGAAAAAAAATCTATTAAAAAAACCCTACTCATTCTAATTGCAAACTCTTGCCAGGAACAAACACCACAATACGCGCAAACAAAAGATTATTATCTGACTTTTGTAATGGACTTGTTCAACAAATCAGCATGCCTGCTTCAAAGTAATTACTGCTTTTGTGGCATGTGTTTGACAGACATTCAAATATGTTTCCTGGGAGCAGTTTATCATTTTATATGACAGCAAAAATCCCAGACATCTGCCGGTTTTAACCTCCATCTATTCAGCTGCCTTGATCAGCTACTGAGATCCGACCGATCCGTCATTACTGAGCAGATCTTCATTATCCGAGTGTCAACTTAGCGCATCCAAGTCGGGGTCTTGCTGAAAAGGAGACTTCAGTGTCATGAACCAGGTTAAATCAAACTGTAAATAAACAAATAAGATAGAGAGGAAGCAAACAGCCCGGGCTTCATATAATCCGCTGTTCCTGCCCGTGGTTTGCTCTGCACGGTGTCCGTGGGGCTGCCTTTTAAACAAACATATCCCACTCTTAACCTCCTTAACCCCCACCCAGCTGGCCAACCCTCATGGTCAATATCAAAGACCCCCTTCTTCTCTGTCATCAGATTTGATCTCAAACTCTCCAAAAACTACCAACTGCAGCTACACTGAAGTTTCCAGGCCGGGCCAACAGAAGCTAAGTGTGGGGCTGCTCCCTTTCCACGGGGAGCCGGCAGACCCCGAGCAGCTCATTAACGGTTTGTTTATGTGGAAGTTCAAAAAGGCCCTGCTGACGCAAGTCACCATTTACATGGCCAGTTTGATCTGAGTTGGAGGGCTTCCTCCTGGAGGCGGGGTTTCAGCGTTAGAGATACACAGGCTGGAGGTCGGTTCCAGTAACCTAAAGCAATTAGGTAATGAAAAAGCAATACTGAGGCTATTTCATCTTCCAAATAGGGATTTCCCACAATCCCAGTTTTGGTAATCTGCTGAATCATGAGTCATTATCTTTATATTTTCCTACATTACAGAGCCACAAAGTGCAACATTAGAAAATATGAACCTTAAAATTGTTAGAGAACTAATCTACAAAAGACACTTGACTTTGTAGAGTTCAGAATGCAGAGAATATAGAGCAGAGTAGACCACGTCTTCCTTTTAATACTTCGATTATATTGTGTCTGAAATAGAGGCCAACAGTTAAAGCAGCACTGCTCCCTAACCCCACCTTCGGGAATTATTTTCAATGTGCCACTCAACAGTTTGATGGCTTACAACTATGTCTTTAGTTTCCCCATAGATACCAACAAGCTAGTTTATAGCAAAAGTAAAACAACTACATTAACCTATAGCAATGACATCCCTGGCAAAAAAACATGCTGAAATATGCAACAGTTGTATGGCACTTCAGTTTTGCATAGAGTTTTTAGTTTTTCCTCAGTGGGTCAGTGATATTCCTTTGATGCTATAGGAGAGTGCAGTGTGAGGAACATTTCGTATGCTCATTATGCAAACAAATACATGCGTTCAATGGCATCAATGGCAATGGCAGACTCCGCTCATCTCTGTCCCAACCCAGCACTGAAATCCTGGTCCACCCATTCGTCACATCCCGGATTGATTACTGCAATGCACTTCTGACTGGCCTTCCCATCAAGCTCCTCAATAGACTGCAAATAATCCAGAACTCTGCTGCCCGGATCATCACCCGCACCAACTCATCCGACCACATCCCCCCCCATTCTCACTCAGCTCCACTGGCTTCCTGTACGCTACCGTATTGACTACTAAAACATTCTACTCATATACAAAGCTGTCCATAACCTTGCCCCCATCTACATCTCTGACCTCCTTCAGGAGTACACCCCCTCCCGCACCCTCCGCTCTACGTCCGTAGGACTTCTCACCGTCCCAAGCTATCGCCTCAAAACCATGGGTGCTCGAGCTTTCAGCTGCTCGGCTCCCAGACTCTGGAACACCCTGCCACTACACATCCGACAGTCTGATTCCATAACAACATTCAAAACCCACCTGTTCAAACTGGCATTTTCTTTTGTGTCCTTTTGTAGTCAATTTCCTGTTGTTTGTCTTGTCTTACCCCGGCTGATACTTCACTAAATCCACTGTTTTAATTTGTAAGGTAAAATTGTAAATGTAAATTGTAAATCTGTAACCCTGTAAGGTGTCCTTGGGTGTTATGAAAGGCGCGCCTCAAAATAAATGTATTATTATTATCAAGACTACAATAAGGTGTCCAGAGTAGCCGTTGACCTAAAATGGTCTTGACTGGGAACTTCAAGTAATCAAGCTGCTGTATTCACTTTGGTGTTTGTGTGCTTTTACACATTCCCTCCACTCACCCATTGGTTCCTTGATAACCCTGTAGTAGTCCGGGGCGTCGTTTGGGTCCACTGGCTCCAGGAACGGCCATGCCATTTTGTGAGCCTGCGGAGAAGGGAGGGGTCGTGAGACAGAGATAAAGAGAAAGACAAGACACTTGAGAAAGCTGAAACCAATGAAGAATAAACAAACAGCGCCATGAAAATGACACTGGAAGCAGGTGGGTCAACACAGATTCTCTCGCTCTCTCTCTCTCTCTCTCTCTCTCTCTCGCTCTCTCTCTCTCTCTCGCTCTCTCTCTCTCTCTCTCTCTCGCTCTCTCTCGCTCTCTCTCTCTCTCTCTCTCTCTCTCTCTCTCTCGCTCTCTCTCTCTCTCGCTCTCTCTCTCTCTCGCTCTCTCTCGCTCTCTCTCTCGCTCTCTCTCGCTCGCTCTCTCTCGCTCTCTCTCTCGCTCTCTCTCGCTCTCTCTCTCGCTCTCTCTCGCTCGCTCTCTCTCGCTCTCTCTCGCTCGCTCTCTCTCGCTCTCTCTCTCTCTCTCTCTCTCTCGCTCTCTCTCGCTCTCTCTCTCGCTCTCTCTCTCAAACTGCTGCAGAGAGGAAACGAGGAATGAGAAGGAAGAGAAAAGAAAGGGAAGCTAGAAAAAAAAGCTGAGGTCAGGCAGCTGTCCAAGTAGTGCTCCAGGGAGCCGAACCCATTTGTTTGCTGCTCTGACACTGTAGTGGGGCGATGAGTAAGTATTTATTGTAATATAACTACCATGCTGCATCTTCAGCTACCTGTACAGCGATATAGTAGAGAGTAAACCTCCTCTAAATTCAGTTTACCTACTATTTCTGTTTGCAGAAGAGAGTTACTGTATCTTTAGAGTCAGAGGTGAAGACGAAGAAGATGGACCTTTATTAATCCCCCGAGGGGGAAATTCAGTTTCCACTCTGTCATACACGCACATGTGTTTGTATACAGGTACACACAGTACACACTTTTCACATCATGCACATACATATACAAATACACAGTTATATGCACACAAGCACATGAGAGGTCAGAGCGGAGGCAGCCAGTCTAGCAGGTGGGAGAAGTACTCAGATCTTGTACTTAAATAAAAGTGAAAGTACCAGAGTGTAGGAATACTCTGTTACAAGTAAAAGCCCTGCTTTCAAAATGTTACTCAGGTAAAAGTAGAAAAGTAAAATATAAAAAGTGAAAGTAGTCGTTGTGCAGATTGGCCCATTTCAGAATAATATATATGATATGTTTTTATTATTGATCATGAAAGTGTTCTCAAAGCTGGTAAAGGTGCAGCTAGTTTGAATGACTTTGTATACTGCAGGGTAGTTTATTAAGTTACTCCAGGTGGAACTAAAGTCTGATTTAACACTCGATTATATTTCACATTATTAAGGCATTAAATAAATGTAGTGGAGTAAAAGTACACCATTTACCACTGAATTGTAGTAGAGTAGAAGTACAAAGTAGCATAAAGTAAAAGACAAGTATCTCAAAATTGTACTTAAGTAAAGTACCTGAGTAAATGTACTAAGTTACTTCCCACCTCTGTACTGGATTAACTTTGACCAGTGTTTAATAAATAAAATAGCAGAACACTCTTGTTTTCTTAATGTTGAGTATTAAACCAGAGATGCCTGAGAAGGGAATGTAGCTTGATTGTAGTACCTACGTTTCTTTCACCGCTACATCCCAGTGTACAGTACATTGAAAGCATGTGTTTGTGCAGCTGCAATAAATCTGTTCACCTGTAATGAACGCAGAATTCTCCGCAGGCCCTCAAAGTCCTTGTCGGTTAGCGGCGTGAAGACCGTCATGGCGTCCTCTGTGGACTGACAATTCGGACACACGTACTGGTCGATGTGGTTGGCCTCGCTCTGCAGGATGCCCACGCAGCGACCGTGGTACCAGTTCTGGCACCGGTCACACCCGATATAGAACCTGGGAAGGCACGCAGTACTTTTACTTGTGATGTTTGCATTGTATTTGTCGTGTGATTTATAGAAATATACATTAGTATAGTAAAGATGATGGTGAGATGTAAAATTGACAAAACAGAGACTTGGAATGTGATTTTCCCCAAAGCAACAACATTGATCAAGTAAAGCAAAAACACATAACTGCTTTTCACAATTCTTTGTGTTGATTTCTGATCAGATTAACTTGTGACACATTTTAAGCACTAAGTTACAGCTGGAAAACTCTTAGTAGGTTATACACTTCCGAATATTGCTTCAAAACCACTTATTCTCGATTGTATGTAATTTACATTTAATATACTACCGTTTCTGTCAAATGTGGGATAATCTAGAAGAGCTGAAGTTATCTCTTTCAAACGCAGGATATTTCTTTCTACTTATGCAGCACATAATCATCTACAAAACTCTCAATTTTTAACCACAGCTTGAAGTTAAAAATGTTGTGATTTATTTATTGTATATGATTTAAAAATAAATAATTATTCATAATAATGAGGACATTCTTTTTAATTTTTTTTCTAAGCCTTACTTTTGATATTTAAAAAGATAATCAATTTAAGTGCTCACAGTATTAACCACTATGGCATTTGCTTTACTTGTCCTTTAAAAATATATATATTATATTTGTATGCCTCAACCCAATTTGGCATTTTAAGCACATTTGACCACATGTCCCAACAGAAGCAGAGTGAGCTACGTAAACACACACAGATGCACAAACACACAGTGCTGCATGTACTCACTGGGACTCGTCGTAGGGCGTCTGACAGATGCAGTACAGCTCCTCCGTGCTGGTCTGCTGTCCCTGTTTACACTCCACACAGATGTAGTCATCCATCTTCTTGGCCTCCTTCTCCGTGATGCCCACACACTCTCCATGATACCAGTTAGTGCACAGGTCGCAACCAATGTAAAACCTTTAGAGAGAAAAGGATACAAAGATGTAAGAAATGTCTCAGTACTACAAACTATTGAGTGTGTCAATAAATAGACCAAAAAAGTCGGTTGAAAATTAGGTTCCACATCTAAAGGATGGATTAGGCCAAATAGATAAGTAAAATAGTGATGCCTTTTTTTGTGTCATGTGTGTGAAGTTAGAAAAAATAAAATGCTTATAGCAAAATGCAAGATACAAACGTTTTTTTTTTTAATGGCAAGGGGGGGTGTTTTTCGGCTTCAGTATTCGGCTACCTAAGTGTCGTTTAATCATGAACGGTGAATGAAATTCAATCCCTCTTCTTAATGTTGATTCTACAGCCAGTGCTTGCTCACAGGCTGAATGAATGCTCTCCACTTGTTGCTGCAGTCAGCAAAGTTCAATCAATCTCCCCTTATAGTTTCTGCACCATTAGAGGGCAACACCGCAGGGGCTGTGACTTTTGGTGAGACAGGAATCACAACTGGCACTTTATTTCTACAGTTGAAATGAAAGTTGAGTATTTTAATTCATACAAAAAATTCAATTAAATAAATAAATAAATGAATTATTACAAAGGTCGGTGGATTGGTTCAACTGCTCAAATGGGCCATAACATTGTTATTTTTTGGGGAATTCAAACAGTTGTTGAACTGTGCCTACCTCTTGGCTACCTCTGGGTAATATAGTAATATAGTATTTAAACTCTGCATAGCATCTTCATACTTAGACTCGTCGTATGGCGTTTTGCAGACGCAGTAGAGCTTGATTTCCTTTTTGCTGTCCTTGGTGCTCGTTGTCAAGATCATCTTCTTCTTCTTGGACTTTGCCGACATCACATTCTCCCTCTCGTCCTCCCGTTTTCTTTTGTGTGTGGAGGAGGCGCTGGTGGTGAGGTGGTGTTGAGATGTGATGCCGTGCGTGTGTTGATGCTTGTTGCGTGCAGCTGCGGCCTGGGCGGCCTGCTGAGCTGCAGCCTGAGCCCTCTCCTTCTCCCTGCGGATCCGCAACAGATCCCTCTTAAGCTCCTCCTGTGGAGCGCGATGGCAGGGGAGATGGGGTTAAAACTGGGTGGAGAATACATTTATAGGCTCCAATATATGGCTAAAGAGGCTGTAAAAAGACAGGAGCAACAAAATAACACCATTCTACATAATCACACACTTGCATAATCTGTCAATGATTTCTAATTTCAATAATATCTTTAATTTTGTATTACTGCACATATTTTATTCCAATTACATTTCAACCTTATTCAAAGCAAATACTGCTATCACTTACTATATTTTTTAATGTTATTAGAGTTTTCTTAAAATAGTTTTCTACCTCAGTTTTTAATTTTTATTTTATGTATGCACCACAACACCAAGTCAGATTCCTCGTACGCGTCAACCTACCTGGTAATAAACCTGCTTCTGATTCTCAAAGTTTGGCCGTGTGACACGAGCAAATAATGCCTTAAAACTGCTAAGGGATCAAAGAGTGCTTTGAGAAATAAACGTGTTTCCAGTTGCATTCGTCACACCTATATGATGAGGTTTTGAAACTGCATTGTGAATGTGTAAACCTCTATGGATTATTCAAACCGATTAGCTACTTTTATTATACCTCCTGAAAATGTATACAGCGTCTGATATTTGAATGGACACAGATTTCTTCCCGCCTTATTTGTCCCTCCATACCTGTGTCTCGAGCTGCAGCTCTTTGTCCAGAAGTGCCCGCTTTTTCAGGATCTCCATTTTGAGGCTCTCTTTGTGGCGGTAGAGGAGCGAGGAGAGCTTGCCGGCGTTGGCCAACCTCCTCTTCGCCTCCACCACCTCCTCCTTCTTCTTCCTCTTGGCCTCCTGCCTCTCATCCTTGTCTATCCGGTCCAGAATGAACTTCATCACCTGATTGCACACGATCATTCTGGAAAGCCACAAACAGGAAACATGTCAGACTTTTCTTCCTGACTTTTAAAAAGTTAGATGTTAATAAAGTCAAAATAGTGGAGTACTGCATATTGAGGATAAACAGCTCTACAAGTAGACTTACTAAATCTAATTAGGACCCATGTGAAATAGGGGCAGTGGCCTATTAAAGTTGTTCAAATAAAATACACATAATGCTAAAAGAGCAGGGAGGAAGAGGATTATCACAACTCTGAATGGTCAAAGTCAGAGAGGAAGAACATAATCCTCCAACACACCAGTAGGCAGGAGTGGAGCATTAATACTTCAATGTTTCCCAGTGCAACCTGCAAGAGTATTGGCTACTTCAAAAATGTACACATCTAACTTTCCGCATGCAAAAATGGCAGAGCGTGTCAATGAATAATGAAAGCTTTTCTCTCAACACAAGTCCCTGAGGTGTTCTGATGACTCATTTGTGTAACTAAAAAGCTCAGGGTTTGACTAAAGACACTTTCAATCATGCAGGCTATCCTTGAATGTTCAGGAATAGTTTCTGCTTGAAGTCATCTGTGAATGGGGGCAAGCATTGGGGATCGGGGAAATCTGTATCGCCAAATTCCACCTCAATGCCAAGTAACATTAATGTAAAAGAAAGCAGTATCAGAGCAGGTACAAGCAGGAAAGGGCTTTTCCTGTCTTACAAAAGGCACTTTACAGCAAGCAAACTAATCACTCACTGATGATTATATCATTTAATGAAATTAGTATCATTTCTGATTTAAGTGAGGGAAAAATATGACAATGAATATTATTAACAATACAAGCCCATTGGCACTGAACAAAAACAGCCCCTCAATGTTCATTCAAACCACAGTTTATTTGGTTTGCATCTAAGTGTTGCATTCCCGCCATCTCCTGGTCTGTCTTTGACCCCCGCCTGCTCGGGCATGGCAATGGCACGTGTAAAAATGTTCAAGATGAAAATGATTGTGAATGGAGTGCACTTGTAAGAGTGAAAATCCTTTGCAATGCATTAAATGCTATTCCAGTCATTTACTACACGACTACAGTATGTGTGAAACAGGGTTTCCGCTAGGATTCTTTCTCGCCGGTCAAATGTCCAGGCAGAATTTATTTTACCGGACTAATTTGAAACTTACCGGTCATATTTCAATGATAATAATAAGAGTTGTGTAGCAGAGTT